>NC_043703.1:2882564-2902272 GCF_006229205.1 Suricata suricatta | reverse complement strand
TATATATATGAACACTAAAAAAAAGAGTATTTCCAACAGGACTTGTACAAAATCCAACAAAGACAAAAACAGTAAGACCGATGAATCACTGACGTAGTAAGCAATAAAACTTTACTGCACACACATCAAAAACCCGGGAACGCTCAAACCAAAACACGGGGTGAAGCTGGGAGGGGGTTTGTTATAAAGCGCTTCACCCCAGAGTGGGGGCTGGGCGTCCACTCCTCACGGCGACGGGGCACAGCATGCGGGTGTTCTCCGTAAGAGTCCGTCGGTTAGTAGTCCCTTCGTATCAATTTGGGGGAACAATTTAAGTTGGGCTTATGATTTTCAGGCCATAAGCAAGAAGTCCCCCAAGTCAAGTTAGCCTCGCTTCTCTTGCAAAGTACGATAAACTAAGCTTTATTTATTGAGCTAAACTGCTTTTTTCTGCTCAGAGAATTTTCAGATCTGCTCTCCATTTGTGTTTGATTTTAACACACTGAAATAGATGCGCGTGTGCAGCTCATACTCATACATATACTTACATAGTAATACTTACATATAACACTATAATAACTACATACATAATGCCATGTATGAGATGCACCTTGTATCACATACGTGCACTACACACATATAATATGTACACAAACAGTAAGTAATTAGAGCAAATCTATCTTGTAACACTGTGACACCAGCCTCCCATGGGCTTCGTCTAATGGGGACGTGTTATCCTGATGTTAGTCACCGGGGCCCGAAGACTAGGCTTATATTGACATGAAAGTTCAGCTTTACACTTGGAATTCATAGCTGGTCTCTTGTGTCCAACTGAAATTGAGTATTTCACTAGAACTTTATTAAAAAAAATAGTAAGAGAGAGACTACTGCTTTCGAACAGGAAGAAAGGCAGTATGTTGCATGATATTTATAAGCAATGTTGTTGGAATCCAAAACCAGAATTTGCTTTTAGGATGGACAGGTGAGTCAGCAATCCTGTGCTAACAAAAGGTCACCTGCTCCCGGGCTAGACTCATGTAAGGACCTTTGGTAAGGGACGGTCAACGGACCTCATCAGCCAACCCCCAGTCCCCACAGCACCACGCGTCCGCCATGTCTGACGGGTCCCATATGGACAGCTAGGCACCTGCTAAGACCCAGAAGAGCTCCAGCCAGAGTCAGACTCACAACACGCCACAGACCTCAGCGGTTGGCCCCGCATCTGAGTCGCATGGTAACCCGGAACCGGGTTCACATTCTCAACAGCTGGCAGCGGGCACGGCTCCGGCACCCTTGACCTGTTGGCTCAAGGATCAAATTTTACTAACGGTTGGAGATAGTCTCTGATCGTGTTCCAAAACCTGAATAAACTTTTAAAGCCGGGGTGCAATCACCTGGACACATTTCCAGAACCATCCATCCGTCATTCACTATTGACACAGCATGGCGCAGGGGACTTTGGGGGATGGACACAGCCAGAAAGTCACAGACGGGGTGACAGGGACAACACACAAAACAGAATACAGCTCATCAGAATTGTTCTGGTCTGGGCACCCGGGTGGCTCCGTAGGTTGAGCGGCCGACTTTGGCTCAGGTCATGATCTCACAGTTCTTGAGTTCGAGCCCCGTGTCAGGCTCTGTGCTGACAGCTTGGAGCCTGGAGCTGCATCAGATTCTGTGTCTCCTTCTCTCTCTGCCCCTCCCCCACTCACTCTCTATCTCTCTCACTCTCTCCTTCAAAAATAAACATAAGAACTTTTTAATTGTTCTGGTTTTTGTTATTTCATTTTGTTCACATATGAACCTTGGAAGGGGCCGGTCTTTGTCCATCCAGTTATCAGCTAAAAAGAAAGAGCTGAACCAAGTAACATCATGTTGCACTGACAGCGTGTCTTTGTGGGTTTCAGGAACCCAGAGGAGAAGAGGGATGTGGCAGGGGCGGGATGCGGGCTTCTGGACGAGGGGGTCTCGCAGCAGGGCTTTCTCTGAAGAGGAAGTCGGGTCCGAGTAGGCAGCTGGGAAGGGCTGAGTGGGGACGTCCCCAAGCCTGTGCATCCATCTTGCCCACTTTCTCTTTAGCGTTTGTCAGCATCGCCGACTCCGAACATTCTGTGTGAATAAAAACATTAAAAGCAGTTCCATAATTAAAGATAATTATTTCAGTGGAAGAGATTTTTGTTTTCATAATCTCCTCTTTGTGCAGAAATAGTTCTTGGTTCCATCCGCCACCACTAGCCTTTGCTCTGTTTACTTTAAGAATAAGTCACTGTTTGGTTTGGTTTCTCGTTTTCAGTGTGTGAACCCAGGCCTCTTGATTCTCTGTTCCAGGAAGGACAAATAAAGAACAAGGCTCTTTACATATCAGAGCAGTGGTTACCGACAGATCCACACAGCCTCAACATGTTCCAGAACCGCCACTTAGGAAAACGCGCAAGAATTTCCCAGTTGGCAGCCTTGATTTGGCAGATGTACCTCAACTGAACCCATCACTTTTTATTTGGCTGTTGATCCATTTAGTTTATTTCTGGCTGCATAGTGCCAGAGCCTGTGTTTATTTCTAAAGGTCGTTCACCTGTGCCACGGTTCCGAGGGACCATTTTGCTCACGTAAGTCATCACCGTGGTGGTCCTGAAGCCATAGCTAAGAGGGCGAGTGGGAACCGTGGGTCAAACTGGTAGGAAAACCTAGGAAAATGCACTGAAAATCACCCCAAAAAAGGAGAGATAAAATAAAATCACAAAGTTTTAAATGTATTTAATTTTATTCCATTAAAAAAAGGAAGAAGCCAAAATTAAAAAAAAAAAAAGCAAAAGCAAACACTAAAATCCTCTACAGAAAACTACATTCTTTTTAAAAATTTTTTAATATTTTATTTATTTTTGAGAAACCGAGAGAGTCAGAGCGTGACTGGGGGAGGGTCAGAGAGAGAGGGAGACACAGAATCTGAAGCAGCTCCAAGCTCTGAGCTGTCAGCACAGAGCCCGACGTGGGGCTCGAACCCACGAACCGCGAGATCATGACCTGAGCTGAAGTCGGACGCTTAACCGACTGAGCCCCCAGGCGCCCCAGCAAACTACATTTTTAAGAGAGTTGCTGTCCAATAAATCTCTGCAGCTTTCATTGCTTCTTAGTTTATTTTCTTCATCGTCTGCACTGTCAGCAAACACCGGTCCCCGGCTCGATTTAACCAATCTGGAGCAAATGAAAAGTGGAGACGTCTAGGAATTTCATTTTATCCATAGATCGTGCTGGAGTCTCGATTTGCACTTGGGGCGGACTTGACTGAATGAACCCGTTTCCCCGTTCCCATGGATCAGCCCACTTGCCGTGAACAAAAACTAGAGTGGTCCCATAGTCTATTTTTTAATCCAGAAAAAAGCCATTCTTGGCGCACAAATGAGGAAAAATGTTTCCAAAAAAGAGCAGGTTTTTTAGATATGATTATGTTGGATGCAAACACTCCCTGGCCAACAATGTGGGTGTTTTCAGAGGGAAAAGGGATGCTGTTAATTGGTTTCACCACGTCAAAATATTTGATTTACAGGAGACTTTTGTGGTTACGCTACTGTGTTTTCTTACAGATGTTTGGCCTGTTAAAATGCTGACGTTTCCCCTTGATGTGCTACCTCCTCCCTGTGTGTACGGAGGACTCGAGATAGAAAGCGGAAACCCCGTGGGAGCCCGGCAGCCTGTGAAGGAACTACACCCGTTATTGTCACGGAATTCTTTCTGAGTCTGACTTTCCTCCAATGCGGACCCGGGGTGATAATGCTGGACACCAGAGCTCCGAGGACTGAGCTCACAGACGGAGGGCAGATGTGGAAGGTCCGAGCGTGCGGCGCTGAGTTGATGCCGATCAGCCCCTTCCTGGTGGGGACCCCCCACGCGGCCCCCGGGCTACGCTCACAGTGACAGGGGCGGGTAGTGAAGGTCAGGCCTCCTGATCCCTGTACTGATACCACCACCTGACACCGTCCGTCATTAGGTCCCCCCACGATGTGGACCGGAGAGTCCTTCTCTCCCCCCAGCCACAGAGGCAGAGTCGGGGTGTGGAGGCCAGCGGGGGGCGGGGGGCATTCGCCTTCCTGTTGTAGACCTGCTCCCATACATGTGGCACCTGTCCACAGATGTGGCACCACCTCCCAGGGCTCGTACCAAACGGAACCTCGAATCCAAACGAGAACGGGCTGGCTGATCTGCTCAGCCCCCACACAGGGCGGAATTCAGAGCCTTTATTTTTGAAACTATAAGCAGGACCGGAATTTCAGAAGCACCAGGAAAATTGTCTGACGAGACCGTCCTACGGGAACGAGGTCTAACATCTCTTTCGGCCCAAAAAGTCTTTCTTACTCTACTTGCTAAAATCACTGCATTTGTCATCAAAGCAATCACCTACACACTCTGACCGACCCTGCGGGGAGCTGTGTTTTATCTACCTGAAGATCTCTCGGTCAGATAATCATCAGTGTTGTCAGTTTAGGTATTTCTACGTCTCTGTCCTGGTGACGTATTAAATCTATGTCTCTGTGGGAGAAACACGTTGATCTTGTTACAGCAGGACTTTTTTTCAGCCCCAAGAACAGCTGAGAACGGCAAAGCCGTGCAGAAGGCCACACGGGAGGCTCTGCTCGGACACGTTAAGACAGTTTAAAAGAAAAATCCCCTGACGGCACATCGCATCCTGAGTAACCGTCAAACTAGGTCAGGGACAGCGTTAACGTGTTGGACTTTCCAGAGTTCACGATCACTACCGCCGCCGCGGCCCAGACCTCACACTCGGCGTCTCCTTCCTCCCTTTGTTTATGAAGCCCGGCCGTGGTGCGTGGCCCGGCGGGGTCCCCGTGGGTCTGGTCAGCTGCTGCAAGGGTCCCACCGCGGTCCTTCTAGTGATCACGTGCCCGACCCGACGACAGAGGAGTAAGCCATCACCGTGGTAAAGCACAGAGCACCTTCCTACGAGATGGCGCCGGCCCTCAGCCGAGCCCTGATCCTGAATACGCCTGAGGAGGCTTGTAAATCCGCAAAAAACGCGGAGTCAGGTGTTTATCAGAGAAAAGAGACTCTTCGCAGGGAAAAAAAGGAACATCCTCTTGATCTGAGAAGAACAGCACCCCAGAAGGCAATGCCTGCTCTTTGCGGTGCCGGTAGCCTTGCGACAGGAAACCTGCAGATGTGTGAAGGTAGTAAAATGTAGCACTTCCTTCCGCCTCCAGGTCTGATATTTTATTCATAAAGGAGCCGTGTGAGCCTTGATTTATATGGACTTTCATTAATCGGCAAGATTCAATCACAAGACTTCCGCTGGTCCGTCCTTAAATTCAACTCCCCGTCAAGCGGCAATGGGCTCTCTCCCCTCCTCGGAGATGCTTCCCGAAAAAGGAAAGGGGAAAGGGTAAAGAAGGAAGGGAGACAGGTGGCCAAACGAGACGGTCTCCCAAGGTGGTTCACAGCCACAGCGTGCATGGTCCCCCCTCCCCGCCCCCCCGCAGCCCCGAGGGCATCCAGCCGAGTGGTGGCTGGTCAGCTGTCACTCACCGGACCGTCAGGCCCACGCAGGGCCTGACCACAGGACATGCAGGCACTGGGCGGTCCGGAGCCTTCCCAGGCGGGTAACGGGCTGCCTCCATCGTGGGGTCAGAAACCCAAAACTTTGTGATTTACTTTTTCCACACAGAGCCAGTGTTTTCCAAGGAGTCCCCCAACTTCAAGAAGCTCAGACTGTCCCCAGATGGAAATCCGATTGCGTATGGATTGTCATTTTTATTCTCAAATGTTGGATTCCATCAGGATCAGATCACTTGTTTGCTCATTCACTTGGATCAGAGCCGTCCCTGGAGCCAGAACAGAGTTTCAGGGAGAACATAAAATATGTAGGGCCCCCCAAACTGTGACTTTTTAAAAAACTTTTCTGAAGCGTCAACACGGAACTCAGCACATAAATACGTCTGCCAGGAAAGGAAGTGGTTGGCTAAGCTTCCTGACGGATTTCGGTGGCCATGGCCAGTCTCCCAGGTTTGAAGCCCGCGGGGACATCTCCAGGCTCTTCTGTGTTACGTGCTTCCCCGTAGCATGCGGCAGGACGCCCCATCCAGGCAAGCGCACCTGCAGTCTGATGGGAGCAGGGACGGGGCAGGGGTGAAGCAGGGACCCCCACCGAGCTGCCCGCCTTCACTCCCAAGGAGAACGGAAGGGGTCGGCCTTCCCCTGTCCAACTTCTAAAGTTAGTTTGGTGCTTAGAATCAGAGGTGGACCAACAGGTGATCCCCTGAGGTTGCCTCTGCGCTAACAAGGCATCTCCTGAGGGTGGTGAATCAGGGCGATGGCCCTGGGCCGGGAGCCGGGATCTGAGAAAGTCACCCGTGACAACGGCCATGCAGTGAGTCCTCGGGGCCGGCCGGAAACCCCTGTGGAATATTGGAGGGAGAGGGGATTTATGCTTCCAATTCAGAGCAACAAAACATCAACAACTTCATGTTCCAAGGTCTGCATGAGAGAGAGAGAGAGACCCGGCCCAGGGCTGAAGCCTCAGCTCCGGGGGACTAGGTCAGTATTCACAGACCCAGCCCGGCGCCACCCAGAGGGAGCGCCTGGGTCCCCAGCTCTGACCTGCCCCTTGCTAGGTGGGTTTCACTGAGGAGGCGGCTTCCTCACCAAACCTTAGCTTCCTTGTCTGAAACAGCACCCACCTCGTCGGCGTTGCAGGGGCTCAGCGCTGGCACGTGGTAAGTGCTCAGGAAGCAGCAGGTACCACCTCTGCCCTCTCCCAGGCTGCTGTCCAGGACAGAGGGGAGTCTGCAACCTGGAAGCCAAGGGCATGGGGAGGTGGGGGACACATCCCTTCGCCCCGCACGTGGGTGCCCTACTGACCAGAGTCTAAGCCCATGGAGGCGCTCCCGGAGGTGGAGCTCGGCCAGGAGGTCTGCAGGAAAGAGTTGGAGAGCTGCAGGATCAGCTACCACAGGAGGGCCGGTCTCGCCTCCCAGCGGCCTTGGACGCCTGGGAACATCCGAAGGCCTGGAGAGGCTTCTGCAAGAAAAACTGGCACAAAAATGGACCTTAGCAGCAGGCTGCAGCCCCTTTGTGACCCCCGCATCTCTGGCCGAAGGGACCCAGATACCTGACAGGGGCTAACTGGATAGTGGGTCCTGCTCCTGGGGAGAACCCCGCCCTCCCGCACGGTTGGGCAGAGGGTCTGCTCATCGCTCCAGGAGCAAGAGATGGGGGCGGCCGAGGACAGGGGTGTTTCTTGCCTGCCCCCTCCCGCACCCCTGCTGGGACCAGGCATCCATGGACCTCCTTTCCTGGGGTGGGGGGCGTCCAGGACAAAGCAAATTTCCGTTAACATCTAACTATCCTTTATTCCATGTATTTTATGTGGCAAGCAGTGTGGTATTTAAGCACGTGGTATTTCTAAAAATTTCTTAAATGTTTACTTATTTTTGAGAGACAGGGGGAGACAGAGCACGAGCAGGGGAGGGGCAGAGAGAGAGGGAGACACAGAATCTGAAGCAGACTCCAGGCTCCGAGCTGTCAGCACCGAGCCCAACGCGGGGCTCGAACCCATGAACCGTGAGATCATGACCTGAGCTGAAGTCGGACGCTTAACCGAGTGAGCCCCCCAGGCGCACCAAGTACATGATATTTCTATTCCCCACAAACAATCTTGAAATGTAGGTATTATGGAACCAGTTACCTGGAGAAGTAAAATGCAGCCAGGAGGGACCGAGTACCTTGCCCAGCTCAGTATGGTGGGCACTTACCCCACTGTGTTCGCCCCACACTACTTCCCGTAAACAGGCCTCTGGAGGCGGGCGGACGTGAGCCTGGAAGGAAGCTGTCCCCTCGGCATCGACTTGTGGCCACGCTGCAGAACCAGCTTACCCCACAAGGGGCCCCCGGGACGGGTCCCAGGATGAGCATGTGACCCCCGGGGAGCCAGGTGTCATTCTGGGAAATGTCATGTGGATCCGGAGAAATCTCTTCCTGAAATTATGAATTCTGAAGGGGCCGCAGGGCCGGGACCGCCTGGAGTTACTGGGTCAGGACTTCGACGCCACGGGGCAAGGCGTGGGAGGCGAAGAGGACGGAGCGGTTACCGGAGGAGCGTCACCGGCCGCGGGGCAGGTGGCCTGCCTCCAATGCGCCCGTCCCATGCGGGGTCCCGGGAGCAGTTCCCTCGGCTCACTGGGGACCTCGTGGGGAGTGCCCGCTCCTGGCCACCAGGTTCACTGACTTAGAAGGTCTGGGGAGGGGTGTCCTACTCGCTGTCTGAAAACCTGCTGCTCCAGAACTATCCATGGAACTTTAGTTTCATGAGCCAATGAATTCCTCATTTGTGAGTGTGTGTGTGAGTGTGTGTGTGTGTGAGTGTGTGTGTGTGTGAGTGTGTGTGTGTAGATTGTGATTATAATAAAAACAAGAGACGCTTGGGTGGCTCAGTTGGTTGAGTGTCTGACCCTTGATTTCAGCTCAAGTCATGATGCCAGGGTCCTGGGGCCTGAGCAGACCCCAGTTGGGCCCCTGCTGAGTGTGGGGTCTGCTTGAGCTTCTCCGTCTCTCCTTTTCTCCCCCCTCCCGCTAGTGCTGTCTCTATAAAATTTTTAAAAAAGAGAAGAAAAACAGGGGCACCCGGGGGGTCTCAGTCTGTTAAATGTCTGACTTCGGCTCAAATCATGATCTCACGGTTCGTGAGTTCGAGCCCCATGTCGGGCTCTGTGCTGACAGTGGAGCACTCGCTGCGGGTTCTGTGTCTCCCCCTCTCTCTGCCCCTCCCCGGCCCCTGCTCTGCTCACCAGGAGGCCATCAAGGAGCCCAGGCCACAGGGAATCGGGCAGGACTGGGCCTCAGATGATCCCATCATTGAAATAACATAAAACTTTAGGGGCACCTGGGGGCTCAGTCGGTTGAGTGTCCAGTTCTTGATTTCAGACTAGGGCATGTTCTTACACTTTGTGGGTTCGAGCCCCGGATTGGGCTCTGTGCTAACAGTGCAGAGCCTGCTTAGGATTCTTTCTCTCTTTCTTTCTCTATCGGGCCCTTTCTTTCTCTCTCTCTCTCTCTCTGTCTCTCGCTCTCTCTGTGTCTCTCTCTCGGCCCCTCCCACACACTCAAAATAAATAAATAAACATGAAAAAAGAAAAGAAATGACATAAGACTCTAGCAAAGAGGAAATGATAGAAGTGTTTGAAGGGGGGCTGGAATGAGATGCATCCTCAATGTGCCGATCTGTGATCAGCGGGGGAGCAACGGCCCCAGAGAGACTCCCGGAGACCAGAGTGAAGGGACCAGAGGACAGAAGTCCTGCTCGCTCACATGGCAGCCGGTCTGGTGGTGTTCCTGGAGAAGCAGGATGTGGTCATGGGCTTCAAGCCCTGCCCCGAGGTCACAGTCCTGAAGGGCCAACCCAGAAGGCTGCTGAGCTGCTCCCAGTGGCCTGGCTCCACCGGAAAGTGAGTGAGTAGATGGGGACTCAGCGGTCCTCAGGGACCACCGTGGGCCAGACGTGGAGCCTGCTGGGACCAGCGGACGTGCTCACAAGCTGAGTGAGTACAAAGCAATGATGGGGGTGGGTGGGCAACCTATGAGCCAGCATCCTCGAAAATGGGAAGTTCACGGGAGCAGCAGCGTGAGAGAGAGAGAGACGGAGAGGGAAATCAGGTGGCCTGGGGCAGAAGTGAGCTAGGATCCCGTCTTCCGAATCCAGGCTCTTTGCACAGACTCACGCCCCATCTCTGCAGAGACTTCCGTCCGCTCGCCCAGCCCGCGTCCCCGGAGCCAGCAGCGCCTCCGGGAAGAGGCCTTGGCAGGGCCGGGACGCGCCTGGAGCTCCTGCCCTGATCCGCTCCACCAACCCCCCAACCCGCTCCCCCACGTGTTAATGAAGTTCGAACACTGCACTTTACACACTCAGCTTCGAAACAGGCGCCCTCCCTGTGGAAATTGGGGGCCGCCACTGCGTTGGGGGTTCAGACACAGGACGCGGAGGGAGATGGGCGCTGTGACTGCAGCTGCTGAGTCAAGTGAGGACCCTGAGCTGGAAGGGTGGTTCCAAAAACCCCAGAGTGAACTCCCAGGGCCCTGCCTGTCCTCCTGCAGCCCCCCGGAAGGCGGAAAGACACCCCGCCACGTGATGAGTGGGTCGGTGCCGTGCCAGGCGCCTGGGAACTAGACACCTAGACACCGTAGGGCACAACACAGCGAGGGGCAGAGTCTACAGCAGACCCAAGTGGGGCCAGGTGTGCGAGAATCCTGAAAAGGCGTGCAAACTTTGCGTGTGTGCAAACACGCTTTTCCTCCTGGGAGAAGTTTAAAGGAGTGACCCACACACACATCGTTCTCTGGCTTTGGAGAGGCTCCTGGTGTTTCGGTGCTTCGTGGCCAGGCCTGGGCAGGTGCCTCGAGGTGGGAGGGACACAGCAAGCCCCCCCACAGGGGGTCTAAGGACCTGCTGGGGGACCGGCCAGGAGATCTGGGCCACAGAGAGGGCGTGAGTCAGTCACTCTCTGGCACGACTTCTGGGTTAATGGCTCCGGCTCGGAATGACGCTGCTTGAGTCCAATCTAGGGAAGGCTTCTCAGTCCTGTTTCTTTCCTCCAGTCCCCTTGGAGGATACTGGTCTCCACCAGGGGCCGGTCCCTGTCCCGCACAGTGAGAATGGATCAGCGTGCCTGGTCAGGTTTGACAAGAGCCCATCTCAAAGGGCAAGAAGCACAGAGGGAGCCCCAAGAGCAGCGAGACCCTGCCCCCCACATTCCGAAGGTGGCAGGCAGGCAGCGGGAACAAAGGAAGCGGGAGAGAAGGAGCCAGCAGCTCCCCCCCACCCCTGTCTACACCTGCTCTCAGCTGCTTTCAGCCTGTCCCAAACAGCAGCCTGCCAGCACCCCCCCCAGGCCCTGGGCCCCCCAGGGTCGGTTCTGAGAGTGGAGGGTGCATCATCACAAACTGGAAACAACAGCCTGCCTGCCAAAGGCTCTGTTTTGCAGCGCAGAAAGCAGAGCACCGCGGTGGGGGGCGGATCAAAGGGCTCTGGAAGGCCCTAGAAGCCGCTCACACACAAGAGCACCTCTGTGCCTTTAAACCAGAGCCCTGGTAAGTGTCCCCGGCTTTCCCAGCCTGAGCTGCCGGGAGTGCTGTGGTTTGCAAATTAACCTCGCTTTTCTTCCCACTGCTGTTTTACATATTAATTAAAGTGTTTTCCCCGGATTCAGGAATGCCTGCAGGCGGGCTGGGGGCTGCACAGGCACCGGTTCCCTGCCCCCCCACCCCCCTCCCCCGTTCTGGGCACAGTGGCTCCGAGTTCAAGGGTTCCAGTGCCCCCCATCCGCTGGTCCCAGCATATGGACGCACACCTTCATGGGGCCTTCAATGTCATGGCTCCTTCCGCCCAAAGACTGTGCCCAGCTGATCTGGGGAGTCCTGTGTTGTGCCACAAATCATCCCTGCCCTTCCCCCTCCCTCCCTCACCCCCATCCAGAACCTCCTTCCTCTTCCTGCCCCTCCCCCACCCCCCACCGGGCTGAGAAAACAACTCACCTGCTCTGAGCCACTTGTTTGGATTTCTGTGTTCTGGAGAATCCTGGTGGCCTAGAGTCCAAAGCTGGAGGGCGCAAGAGTGTTCAGTGGGGTTCAGGTTCCGACGTAGGACCCTGTGTCCTGATTTGCAACTCTGAATTTCATTTTTAAAAATTAAGGAATCCTTGGGGCGCCTGGGGGTCTCAATCCATTAAGTGTCCAACTTCTGCTCTGGTCCTGACCTCACAGTTCGTGGGTTCGAGCCCCGCATCGGGCTCTGTGCTGACAGCTCAGGACCTGGAGCTGCTTCGGATTCTGTGTCTCCCTCTCTCTCTGCCCCTCCCCCACTCATGCTCTGTCTCTCTCAAAAAGAAAACTAAACATTAAAAACAGTTTAATTGAAGAATCATAGTGGTATTTAACATATTCACTAATATCAAGATTCATTTTCTGAGTAAATACATATGGTGAATATAACTGAGACCAAAATAATAGAATTAAGTCATAGTTACTTCTTTGGTTTTATGGACATTTTAGTTCAAAGCTTCCTTTTCAGTTTTCCATTATAATCTGGACTATATCCATGAGCTTCTTGGATTATGTTAAATAAACATATTTCTTCAGGATTTTAAGAAGCCCGTTTGTTTCCTATAAATTCAAGCGTATTCAACACAAAATGTAGGGACAATTGGTAATGTCTAATGAAGGCAATTAACTTTATCTACCAAGGGGCAGATTACCCGACAACTTATCACGAGGAAGTCAATACAAATATAAATAAGTAAACTCATAAAGGAATCAGCTGATTCATCGAAAATAAAATCAAGCTACTTTATGTTCCTACTTAGCATTTATTTATAAAAATTCAAGAGATCAGTGAAGGTCAGGATTCAGTGCAAGGAGTTTTGGGTTCCGTGAAGGTGGCCATCGGTGTGGCCTTGCTCCTTGAAGATACGTCTGCAGTATGTCCCTCCTGAATATCGTGAGTGAGTGTGTGTGCGCGTGTGAGTGTGCATCTGTGTGGGTGGGTGTGCATGAGTGTGTGTGCATGTGTGCGTGCGTGCGCACGCATGTGCATGTGTGTGAGTGTGCGTGCGCCTGTGAGTATGGGTGTGTGAGTGTACGTGTGCACACACGTGTGAGCGTGAGTGTGCATGTGTGTTGAGTGTGTGCTCGCACACCCACAGCCAGGAGAGCAGGAGTCCGGAACTGAACTAGTTTCGTGAGGAAATGTGTCTCCTCTGACAGTCCGTCCGGAGACAGAGCCTGCTTCAGGACCCGAGAACTCGGGGCCCACTGATAGCTGCGGTCTGAGGTTCTGTCCATCTTCCAAGCCGGAATCCGCGTTCTCTTAGAAATGTGTGTCTAATCTCGAGCAGGGGCCCTGGCTCTGTACCGTTGCAAGTCAGCAACACAAGACTAAGTCAAGGAGAGGGAGAGGCGGATGGCCTGCTGGGAGCTTCCCGGGGGAGCTCTGCTCTCAGGAGGGCCTGGGCTCAGCCCCATCCGTCTGGGGCCCCTTCCAGATGCAAGATCCGAGTTAACAGCAGACAAGGAATGTCCCGCTTCTTCAGGGTCAAGGAAGCCCAAAGGCCAGGCAGACCGCCTACTGTCTGCCAGGCACTTTCCCAGGACCCGGACAGTTTGGAGGGGACCGAGCAGACGGCACCGGCCCGAGTCACGTGCACGCCGGTAGGAAGGATGGGTAACACGTCTGGTGCTGTCAGGAGGGCACATGTTAAAGAGAAGAGAAACAGGAGAGGCACATGTGAAGTGTGGAGGCAGGGGCGGGAGTCTCCGTGCAAACACCTAGGCAGGAAACTAGTGACTCAGACAGCAACGGCTGCCCGCCCGTGTTTGCTTTCACGACCCCCAGGCCCACCTTCCAGGCAGCAGGGGACTCTGAGATCCGCCCTGCTGGGAGGAGGGCACCTTTGTATCTGTGGGGGCTCCTGGCCTTGGGGTAGGAGGTGTGAGGGTGGGGGCTCCTGGCCTTGAGGTAGGAGGTGTGGGGGTGGGGGCTCCTGGCCTTGAGGTAGGAGGTGTGGGGGTGGGGGCTCCTGGCCTTGAGGTAGGAGGTGTGGGGGTGGGGGCTCCTGGCCTTGGTGCACCTGCTCGGACTTAAACTGCTTCCCGTGTTTCTTGTCACGTCCTCGCATGTCCAGAATAAATGCACGCGTGCAGCACGGGCACACCCCAACTTCCGGGGAACGGGGGGCGGAGGTGAGGGTTTCTCCAGGAGCCACGGCGTCGGAGGGTCCGATCTCCAAGGGGCACCTCGGAGGCTCCTCTGGAGCTGCTTTGTTCAGTCCGAGAGCCCGAGGAAGGGAGCCAGGCCCCCAGACCGGCCGAAGCACACAGAACGGACAGCGAGGTTCCCCAAAGGGGCCACCACAGTCACTCATCAAAGTCCAAAGCCAGTCCCCCGCATGCTGCCTTTCACACCAACCCGCAACCCCGCAGACAATGACTTCGAAGCCCCAAACACATTCTTCACGGAACCCTGCAGGATCTGGGCAAACGCCTGCATCAGTGAGGCGCCGCCGCCCCCCCGGACTTCAGCGCCCCTAAAGCTGTTTGCTCCTTAGCAACCACAGGGCACCCCCTCCAGCCTTCTCTTCTGGGGCGTTGGCACATTTCTAGAAGGATTATGCACAGTTACCACCGCGCTGGCCATCATAACATTATTTTGAGTCCATTTTCCACCTGCTGACAATCCATGGGGATCCTGGCCGGTGGGACAGTCACTCATTCTCAAAGCAGAGGGGTAAAACAGGTCCCGATTCAGAGGCAGATATGAGCCAAAAGAAGGCTGTGTGCCAGTGACGGGTTTGGGAGGGGATCAGGGAAGCCTTCATGGTGGAGGTGACACTGGAGAGGGGCCCTGAGGATGGGCCGGCCGTCACCAGGCAGAGCTAGGGGACCGGAGACCCAGGAGCCTGCAGACGCGGGGTCGGAAGTATGCGCAAAGCCCGTCCGCTGGGCTCAGGGGCCCCGCTACAGGGAGCTCGCACACAAGGCGTTATGGAGGCACCAGAGCCGGGAACGCTGAAATGTCGCATTTGGACGTAATCTCCGTACTAAGGGGTCTGCTAAGGTGTCCTGTATGGAGCGGAGACCCCATCCAAGCCAAGCTCAGACGGATTCATTTGGCCACGAGGCAGAGGGGCCCGGTCACGCGAGAAGCCAGTGCAGGAAGCCCCACGCACTAAGCAGTGTGCTCCCAGCAGGACCGGCAAGGGAGGGATGGTCCCAGCGACGTCTCCGAGACAGGAGGGACTGCCCGTGGCAGGGCCCAGGGGGCTGCGGGCGGAGGCCGCGCTCTCCAAGGTCTAGCCCCCTGACTCAGAGAGACAAGGTCAGGAGGTTGCTCGTGCTGAATCGAAGGTGCAGAAGGAAAACCAAACGGATGCATCCTGCAGGCACCAGCGAGTGGAAGATCCGGCCTGTGGGACGCGAGAGGCCGCGGGAGAGAGGGAACCATCCGCCAAAGGAGGCCGCTGAGAAGGCCTTGCTAGAACCTGGCGGGGGGTGAACTTCAGGAGCAGAGGCGGCAAGGGGTGAAGGAGGAGGGTGGCTCAGCACCCAGAGGCCACAGAGGGGAGCAGCGCACCGCGGGCCGAGACTCGGGGGTGAGCCAGCCCTCCCCACGGTGCTCCCTGGGCCAGCGGGCGGCTCTCAGGCAGCGTCACCCCCCCGCCTCACTGGGAGATGTCTTAGGGAGAAACGGGACTCCAGGTTTGGTGCTAGAAAAGCTTCTGGGACTTTCTGAGCAGGGAGGGGTCTCTCCCGGCCCCCTGCCGGGGGTGGGAGGCCATGAGTTACTGTGTGGGTGAGTCGGAGGCTGTCACTGCACCTGCCTCAGGCAGAGGGCAGGCTGCAGAGGGGAGAGAGCCAGAGCGATGAGCGACGGGGAGGACCTGGACGGATGCCCCTCTCAGCCCTGGAACCCATCCTTCTGGAACCTTCCCCGGAGCAGCAGTGCGTCTCTCCCGGACTCCTCCGGGCACAGGGAACAGCTCCAGCCTCTGGGGTCCCCGTGGTCTGTTCTTTCCGTCGGGCCCCAGGGACACCGTCCAGCCGCTGATGTGCTGCCAGGCCCCTTCTCCACAGGCCTGCCCACAGCATCAGGCAGGAAGATGCCCTGGGGCCCTGACCCACCGGGGCGGGCTTGGCAGAGGGAGGCTGGGCGGGTCACAGAGTGGGGAGGGCGCAGACCTGGGGAGCTGGGGACCCGGTCAGGACGGGGCCGGAGCTGGGGTGCTAACAACCTCAGTGAGGTCTCGACTGAGATTTGACTTGGGGGTTATTGTGGGGGGGGGGGTCAGCAAGACCCCCGACCATTGGGCCACCCAGGGCCTGGGCTGTGCAGTCTGTCCGGACGTCCTTGGCTGGTCTCCTGACCCTGCTCAGGTTTTCACTTGGAGGCAGGGGACAGCACAGAACTCAGAGGAGGGCCCAGGGGACCGGGACAAGGGCCCTCCGGCTGGGGAGGGGGGGCAGTTCAGGGCACCTGCTCCCACAGGAGGCAGTGAGATGCCAGCAAAGCCTCACCTTCGCTCTGAGCGGCCTGCTTGGGCTGGGGAGTCAGTCGGCTGACGGCTCCTGGGGACCGGGCTCCCTCCCATGTTGGGACTGACCGGCACCCGCCCCACACAGTCCCTCCAGTGGCCGGCACATGCCTGCGAGGGCGGGGTCTTAGGAGAGCTGTGGGGCCACCACAGGGACACCTCTGTCACTCTGTCCATGTTCTACGTGCCACAGCCCGGCCGCACCCGGGAGAAGAGGAAGACTTCGCTTCTAGACAACCAGGCGCCCAAGTCACAGCCCCCAGGGAACCAGCGCAGGGCCGGCACGGCGGCGGGGCTCCACCGGGGGACCGGAAGGGGACACGGAGGAACGGTGGCCGGGCCAGGCAGGGGCTTCCGCACACGGGAACGCTTCCGTCTCCCGGTGGGGCCTCACGGGCAGATCTCGACGTTCTAGGTCACGCTGTCTGTCTCTCGTGCCTGTCACACCAGACAAAATCCATGAGCTCGATGACGGGCCTGTGCCTGATTCCAGGTGGCTAGTGGACGACGTTTGCTGAATGAACCTGCATGAGTCACGTAGGAGGTAACCCCCACGTACAGAAAACGAGGCCCAGAGAGGGCACGTGATTTACCCCGCACCACACAGGAGAAGGACCTTCGTCATGAACCTTAGTCTGTCCCTTCTCCTCTTCACTCTTCGTTAACTCGTTTTTCTACAAATGATGGAGAAAAGAAACTGATGGAAGACACGGTAACATTACGTTACCTGTTAATTATTTATTATTTTGTGTGTAACTTCCCTTCCCCTGAAGTGTGTGGCACCCGCCACAGCGCCGGATCTGCGGTGGATCAGCGTGTGGTGTGAGGAGGCGGGCAGCATGCGGGAACGCACAGCGTGGGAGATCCGACCCGGAAAGCCGTTCATTGACCTTGACGCACACTCTTTATGTCAGCCTCTGACGCCATAGTGACCTCAGAGCTTCTCGTTAGGTCCCCACGTTCCAGAAGGGTTTCACGAAAGGAGGATCCTTGTGCTTTTACTCACCGTCTGCTTATCAGTGTTCTCCTTTATCAAGAAACAAGTAGGGAGGGGCACCGGGGGGCTCAGTCTGGTGAGCGTCTGGCTTCAGCTCAGGTCATGATCTCACGGTTTGTGGGTTTGAGCCCCGGGTCAGGCTCTGTGCTGACAGCTCAGGGCCTGGAACTGCTTCGGATTCTGTGTCTCCCTCTCTGTGTCCCTCCTTTGCTTTGGGGCTTTCTCCCTTCAAAATAAATAAACATTAAAAAAGAGAAGCAAGTGGGGATCCCGTCCACAAACTGTACAATGGCCCTCGGTTACGAACATTTCCAGAGCTTAGGGGAGGGGGCTGTGGCAGGGCATGCTTCCGGGTGAGCAGGAGCCCCGGGAATGGGCCTGGTCCCCACGCCATCTGACTACTGGCCGGGGACCCGCAGCATCGGATGGGAGCAGTCAGCAGGCGGGATCAGGAACCGGACCCGGGGCATCGGGTTATAAAGGAACACGTGATCCTTCTTACCTTATAAAGGATCTGTCCTTCTGCATCGATTATGTAAATCAGCTACTGACTGTATTTAAAGCTTCATGTCTGTGTGAACATTCAGATGCGTTTCTGTGAGTGTGTCTTTAATTCACACCAATGGATAAATACTAATTAATAATGATTAGATAATTATCCTTTCCTTTCCCTTTCTCCGTGGCTTCCGTAACTCCAAAACCTTTCAGGGGGAGTGAATGTGTTCGTATATTGACCGCGCTGGTGTGGACGGGCGTGCGGGGGACTCAGCCCCCGGTCCCCGTGGAAAGGTGCACGGACGCTGCTCTAGCTCTGCCCGGAGCCCTGGGCGGCGAGCCGGTCTGGTCCCCGTGGTCTGCGTCTTCCTCGGGAGCACAGAGAAGGGGATGGACTGAGGGAGGAGCTCAGGGGAGGGACGTGATCTGTGCAGGGACGCTGAGAAGGTGCTGTCACCCTCAGGATGTGCTGGAGGATGGAGTGCGGCCTGGGCGCCAATGGGGAGGGGCGACTCGGCGGGCCCCCAGCTGCTTGGCCAGGTGTGCGCAGCAGGGCTGCTCCCCGGGCCGCGGGTGGGCAGCGTGGGCTGTGGGAAACGACACGGGCTTTGTCTGGATCATGCTGATTTCAAGGCATGTGCCAGACGTCCGCGTGGAGACCTGCGGGGCTGTGAGTCACCGCACGTGGACCGAAGGTGGGGCACTGCCATCTCGGGAGGGGGCCATCCTGCCGGGCAGGAGGCGGCGGGCAGGCACAGCGCGGTGGTGGGCAGGGGGCGGCACCAGCACCGCAGCCTCGGCAGGGACGCGCTCTGATCCTGTGAGCGGATGAGGTGTCCCGCCGGACGCCGTGTCCATGGGGCTGAGACAGGGGGTCCGTGTGGAGCACCCAGATCTGCAGCCGCGGCAACGCAGGGACGAGCCCGGGGACAGAGAGGAAAGCGTCCTCGGACGGGAGAGGAGCCGTGTCACAGACGTCTAACCCAGAGAGAGAGAGAGAGAGAGCGTTCCTCACATCGGGGTGGGGGTCCCGTCCTCCTTACGGGGCTCGGGAATTCTGGTCCCCATGCACTACAGAATTAAGAAAAGAGGGTCTGCCTTCAGGGACCGACCCTAAGCACCTTCGGGTAAATTTGCAGAAAGGAAGGTGGAAAGTCGTTCCGTGGCCGCGAAGGGGTAGGACCCCGGGTGTGGGGGGGGGCCGCTCTTATCTGACCCTGAATGACGCCCCCTCATTTCTCACCCAAACTCCAGAAGCCAGTTTGCCTGGACTTGTGTGACACGTGGGTGACATGTGGAGACACTGAGGGAAAGACAGTCACTGAAGGCAGAGGCTTCTCATCCTGTTCAGGGGTCACTTCCGCGGAGGGGTGGCCCCGAGGGACAATCTCATGACTCCCCCAGGGCCACCCCTCCCGGAAGCTGCGCTGGGACCAAGGCCCCCTCAGCTCAGTCTCTGGGGAAAGACACATGGAGCGCCACGGCCACGCCACGGCCACGCCCACGACCACAACCACGACCACGCCACGGCCACGCCATGAGTTGGTCTTACTCCGCTGGAGTTTGCTGGCCGCGACCCCAGGGAAGGGGGGCTTAAGGGAGAATGAATCCGCAGGAGAGCACAGCGTTTGCCGGCCGCCCCTGCGGCGCCTGGCTGGCACAGCCTCCGACCCTGACCTCGGCCGTGGGTTTGCGCCCCGCGTGGGGAACAGATCACTCGGGAGGATTCCTCCCGCCGGCGCGCAGCCCCACTCCCGCCCTGGCTGCCCCCAGGGAGTCCTCCGTCCCCCAGGCCAGTGAGGCAGCAGAGCCGCCCGCCTCTGAGCGCGATCCCGGAGGATCGTGTGCCGTTAACATGAGAAGACAGTGGTTCCTTACAAAATGACGGTCCCTAGAGTTTTTCCAAGGAAACTTCCAGAGGAACTAACGACACTCCTCCCCTTTCGTTGCCCCTTCGTAAAAGGCTCCCCGGCTTATTTCGGATGTGCGGGCACTGAGCGGCCGGGTCTTGGGCTGCCCCCCAGCCTACGGCTCCAGGGGCTGCACCTGCCAGCGCGCGTGCCCAGCTTCGCTCGTGCCCGCGCCTCGGACAGCCACCTGCCGCCTGGCGCGCCGGAGCCCAGCCATGTCCCGCTGCGGCCGCTCACACCTGCTC
>NC_043703.1:2849546-2882464 GCF_006229205.1 Suricata suricatta | reverse complement strand
CTCGTGCCCGCGCCTCGGACAGCCACCTGCCGCCTGGCGCGCCGGAGCCCAGCCATGTCCCGCTGCGGCCGCTCACACCTGCTCGGCCGGGGCCAGACCCAGGCCGAGGGGCTTCCGCCGCGCACACCGCCCGAGGCAGGCGTCCCAGGACCCGCGCTGCGCAGCCCGGCTCCGCGGGGGCCTCCTCTGGGTGCTGACCGGCGTGTCCCCTGCAGGGGCGTGGCCCTGGCACCCCTCCGCCTGATTTAAATTTTTTAGTGTTTATTTATTTTGAGGGAGAGAGAGAGAGACAGCCCAAGCAGGGGAGGGTCAGAGAGAGGGAGGCACAGAATCCGAAGCAGCTCCAGGCTCTGAGTTTGTCAGCACAGAGCCCTACTCGGGGCTCGAACCCATGAACCGTGAGATCATGACCTGAGCCAAAGCCGGTGCTTAACCCAACTGAGCCCCCCGGGGCCCCCTCCGCCGGTCTTCTGAGGCACTGGTCCCACTCAGGACCTCGTCTCCCCCCCGTAGCGTCTCCTGAGGGGGAGGTTTCAACAAATTAATCTGGGAGGACACACGCTCAGTCTATAGCAACAAATCAGAATGAGAAGGGATTTTATAGGAAACAAAACGAAAACTATCTCCTGGGCGACTTTAGGTTTACTTCTCTTCGGGCAGTTCAGTTGTCACAAGCCACACCTTGCCGCCTGACCTTGGATGCAGCGGGAACACGATTAAAAGTTATTTTCTTCCTCCAGAGAGCGGTGTGGAGGGCGCGTCATGGGCCCTGGGGCGGCAGGAAGGGTGAGGGCAGGAGCGCCCCTTCCCGGACCGCTTTCAAGCCACCGGAGCACGTGCCTCCATGTGGCCCCTGCGCCCTGCCTGGGCCAGCAGGTGGGCCTCGCCGCCCTTGGGTGTGGATATTCACCCCCAGCCTGAGCGCGTTTTCAGCCGCACCTGGATGCCTGCAGGTGACCCGGCGAAAACGTCCCGTGGACGGGACACGACAGACCTGGGAACAGTCGGAGTGGGTGTGCAGAGGGAGGTGATGACTTCCTCTCTCTGGAACGGAGCAGCTGAGCTTCCGGTCGGAGCCGTGAACCCGGAACGGAGGAGGCGGAGGCTGTGAGGCTGTCCACCCTCTGGGTCCCGCTCGCTCTCTAGGGGAGGCCGGGAAGGAGGCTCCATCACCAGGGCCGCATTCAGGGGACCTTGGGGGACAAATCCCAGGCGCCGGGCCATCGTGCAAGCGCACTGGGCCCCGGGGTCGGGTGAGCACGTGACTAAGCTCGATGCAGACACGTTGTGTTAAGTGTCACCAGGGTCGAGTTAGACACGCTGCCCTTCATACAGAGTCTCTGTCGGTGCACTAATGGCGGGGAGCCTGGGGGCTCGGTGGGTTGAGTGTCTGACTTCGGCTCAAGTCATGATCTCACAGCTCATGAGTTCAAGTCCCGAGTCAGGCTCTGTGCTGACAGCTCGGAGCCTGAAGCTGCTTCAGATTCTGTGTCTCCCTCTCTCTCTGCCCCTCCCCTGCCTGTGCTCTGTCTCTCTCCCTCTCAAAAATAAATAAACATTAAAAAAATTTTAATCAAAACACACAATCACGTGAATGCAAACGAAGCAGCTGTTTTTGAAATAAGATCTACACACATGATGTGTCTCCCCATCTTCCTAAGACCAAGAGCCCGCTTCAAAGTCTGTTTCTCAGCTTCCCCTGGAGCCTTTACGAGGGTCTAAAGTCCAGCCTGTGTGACCTAAACAGAAGGTTCACTTATAAAACAGCTGGCTTGTTTTGCAGGTCCCTTTCATCTTTCTTATTGGGAAAGCACTTGTGATGGCTGGAGCTGTGGAAGCCATGTTGGACCACGAAGAAAACTTGAAGACAGAAGACACGCACCAAGGATGGCAAAGCTTAATGACAGAAAGAGCCTTGGTCCTGAGAAACTTTGTGAAGACACCATACCTTCCCCAAGGTGCCCACATTTGGTCTCATTTTACCTGAGAAAATAAACTCTTCTATGTCTGAACCATTATTGGTTTTTTTGCCTTTTCTCTTACATAATTCTCACACGTGCTTGGTACTGAAGGAAGTACACGGATTGAAATTCAGTCACTTATTATAATTCAGAAGTTGTACTTTAATTCCCTGAGTGATGTTATACTTTCATAAAGCCAATAAACAAGGTAAATATTGAGAAGTATGCCAGTCTACGGTATGGTCATTCAAAACGATGAACTCACTTAGACCAGGAGTTAGAGTCGTATACAAGACAAGTGCATTCATTCAAAACACTCAGCAAATGTTTGTTGAGTACCTACTATGTGTTGTGCGTTGTCTTAGCTCTCCCACAGCACGGGGGAAAGCATCGACATTTGGAGTAAGTGCTTTGAATTCTGACTCATTGTTTATTAGCTCTGTGGCCCTGAGTAGGGTGTGTGGCCTCTCTGAGCCTCAGTGCTCTGGGTCACACGTAACCCTCGGGATTGTGAATGTGAGATGAAAATGGAGGTAAACGTCGTAGGACAGTGGCTTTGCAGTCACGGAAGCAGAGGATTGAGACCCCTGGCATCCTCATGTGGTACTGACCATCCGGGAGCTTCCCTGTGGAGGCATCGTTGATACAGTGAAACATGGGCGGCCCCATGCCAGAGGGTGAGCCTTGGAACCCAGAGAAGTCGTGTTGTCATTAAGACTACTCCCCAAATATCCCCAGGTTTCCGCCTCCCCCCACCCCTTTGAAGATGCAGCCACAGCCTGCGCTCTGGTTGATGAAAAATGAGCAGAAGTGACCCGTCTCACTGCTGACTGTAACTTCTAAGAAGCGGTGGACACTTTGCCTTGCTCCCCCCGTGCACCGGGCAAAGGGCTCCCTGACGACCACCATGAGCCAGACCCCGTCCACCCCCCCACACTCCCGCTGGAGATGCTGCCATGAGAAATAAGCCTCGTGGACATGGGGCTTGGGTGTCATGGCAACACCGCCCAACTTATCCTCTGACGCAGGTGACGTCTGTCTTGAGGACTGAGGACAGGTCTCCAGGTGGAGGAGGGGCCTCCACGCTCTCGGGCAGAGGGAACCTCCTGTGCCCGGGCTGCAGGTGCTGGTAATGAGGTCAGTGTACCTGCTACCCCATCGCGGCATGTGGCACAGAGAAGCAAGGCTAGTGTGGCAGGTGGGGGCAGAGCGTGTCAACCACCCTGTCCGAGGCCGATTCCTCAGCCGTGACTCAGACTCAGAAGCCACTCTGGATCCAAGAAAGTAAGAGCTCAGAAATGAATCTGCAAACAAAAGTCAAAATCCTGTCGAAAGGAGAACGAAGCGCTGAAGGAATGGGTTGAGAAGCAGGCAACGCAAGCACAGCGGTGCGTGAGGAGCATGCAGGGCAGGCAAGGCATGGCGGGACCTGCCGTGACCGACGCGAGAAAACCATGACCGACCACAGTGAGCACGCACACGTGAAACGGGGAAGTGAGGACATTTACCAAGAAGCTAATGATGTGAAGACGCAGATGTGTCAGAGGTAAAACCCGTCCAATCATTGCTGACCTTAAAGTAGAACTCAGTAAATTCAAAATTAAGAGTTTTCAAAGGTGTAATACTCGAATGTTCTCTTGACATAAAGAAAGACCTGTATCTGGACGTGCAGCGGTCACCGTATCCCCAGAGCACTGGACAAACAACGCTCAGCACTGGGTCGGCTTCTGCTCTTCAAGGATAAAGACAGCTTCTCAGGTACCAGCACAGGAAGAAAAGGCACGGATGGAGTAAGAAGAAAGGGGAGGCGCTACCTCCACACCGACATTTAGTGCCAGAAGGCAAGGGAGAAGTGCTTATAAAGCCCCTGGGAAAAGCCTGGAAACACTCTGCCTGATCAACATGTCTGTAAAGACAAGACGCAAACATTCTCCTGTATGACAAAACTCAGGCAATACGGCAAGTGAAGAGTCTTCTCGAAACGATTTTTGAGTTTTCTGTTTGTTTTAAGTCCAAAATCGAGGCAATTAATAAATGGATGACAACATAAGCATGTCCAAAGGTCCAGTGGCAGGAAATTACTCAATTTAAATAAAAGTTGAATATTTTAAAAATCATGCAAATTATATGACAGAAGAAATGTAATCTCTTGACCTTGAGAGTGTGACGTCTGTAAAGTAATGAAGAAAGACAGAGAAGAGAAGGGAAGGGGAGGGGAGGGGAGGGGTGGGGAAGGAAGGGCCAGCAGAAGGAAGTGAGGTTCAGAATGGACCCAGATTTCAAAGGACAACATGAAGCCATAAAGTGGGACCCTTAATGTATGTATGTCTTTGAAAATGCTTCCGACTTCTGACATTTTAGGAAATAATATCTTTCGGTAAATAAACACTTATTTCAAGCCCAGCAATTCTGGTCTTCGCTGTCGTTACACCCCTGTCTGCGTGGGAGCTGGGTGGGCTCCCGGCCTTTGGTCCCGGCTCGGGCGAGGACAGGGGGAGCCATGATGAGCCTCAGGAAGGCCAAAGAAGCCACAGCATGACGCGCTCTGCATCCACCAGGCTGAGGACGCCTCACTTTTCCCATGAGGTAGTGGGGTGGGGCGGGGAGGGGCCGGGGACGGCTCACCCAGGTGAGATCCGGTCCCAGGTCACTCTGGCGCCACCGAGTTCCACCACCGGGCGGAGCAGCGTGGCTGGAGGGGCTCCCTCAGCATGGCAGATAAAGGGGGTTGATGGGGGGACCCCCTAAGACCCCGGTCCTCCCTCAGGTCTCCAGACCTTTACTTCAGATCCTTAAACTCCACTTGGCTGTGTGCCGTCACCACAAACTAAACTGGGCATACTCGTTCTGTTTTCTGCTTGAATCCAACGCGAAGACGCGTCCTAACCCTCAGAGATGCCAGACAAATGGAAGGAGGGTCCCGGCTTTGCAGGCCGCGCCCACGAGTCCAGGGTGCTGCTTACCACGGGGGCCATTTTCATATGAATACTGGGGATTGTGGAACAAGTCATCGGAGTTCCCATGATTCATGGGGAAATCCGCTTTGAGATACAAGTGTTTTGGTTACAAGTGTGTTTCCAGAACGAATCCCGCTTGCAAACCGAGATCTTCCTGTACTGGCGTTCACAAGGCTTCCAATCCCGTGTCTGTTTTCTGCGGCAGGTGCAGCCCCTGCTGCCCCTCCCTGCGTGACGTGGCCCCCCTCCGTGCCTGTCACCGTCTGGTGGCCTCACACCTCACGGGAGGCTGACTGCTCCCAGCCTTGGTCGGTGCAAACCACCTCCAGACTGCCAGCGGCCTGGATTGCCACGGGCAGGGACCCGGTCATGGTCAGCGGGCGTGAGGCCACACTGGCTGGGGGTGGTGGCTCTGGGGCCATCTGTGTCCCTTCATCAGGTACCCAAGGAAGACAGACTGACTTCATTGGATATTTCTATGGCATGATATGCCTCTGAGAGAGAAAGGCCAAGATGCAGAGAGCAGCTGCTAGAAGAAGGTGAGAAGGTCCTGGGGCCCTGATTTAGCTCCCTCAACAACCCCGCCCCGAACTCTTGTTCGTGACATCACAAGTCCCCTTACGGTCCAGAGGTTCTCAGAGTCCGGTCCCAGGCCGGCTGCCTCAGCATCCTCTGGGAAATTGCTAGAAACACAAATTCTCGAGCCCCGCCCCAGATCCCCGAGAAGGAAGCCTGGGCAGCGTCCAGCGATCAGGCCGAGGAAGCGTTCCAGAACATTCCGACCGGCTCGCGCTCCGGGGAACTGGGTCAAACCATCGAGTCGGGCTCTGAATTGCAGCGAACTCCATCCTAACGAATACCCGCATTTTCTGGGAAATGCCATCGGTTCCTTTGCTGTTTCTGCTTCGCGTCGGAGTCGCTGGGGATCGGCGGCGTCTCACATGGGAGGCTGCTCAGGGGCCAAAGTGGGTTCCTTATCACGTATGGCACTTTGTAAAGACTTAGAGGTTTTAGAGTTCCTGTCCCGGGTGAAAGGCGGGGGGGTTCTGGATCAGAGGAAAAGACAACCCAGCATGCACGGGTCAGGTCAGAGGAGCCAGGGCCCAAAGAGCCCAGAACTTTCTCTACATCTAGTAGCCAAGGCTGTGTCACTTGAGAGTTGAGGTAGAAATCATTTTAGCCCCCAGTCAAGGAAGCACTAATGACAAGCAGGCACGAAAACACCCAGGAGCTAACGGCATCTCGGCATCTCAGGAGCAAACAAGCCGGGGAACAGAGCAGACACTGGCTGGCGGAGAGGAAGCCCAGCCAGACCCTGGAGGGATGCCTGGCACTGCCCGGCGGCATGAGGCTGCACAGCTCTGTCCCAAGGACCCCTGCCAGAGCAAGAACTGGAAACTTCACCCCGCAGCGAGTAGTAGGAATCAAAAAAGCATGGGAGCGCTGCGCGGGGACGGTGATGGAAAAGACCCTCCGCACACTTCAAAGGAGCAAGTGTGAGCCCCTCTGTCCTTGGGGGGGGGGGGGCAGGCACGGCTGGGATGAAAATGTCGCGCCGGCTCCGCCCCAAGGCTAGCTCGTCCTGTGCCTTCAGACCTCCACGGGCCTGCGACGGAGCCGCCTTCCCCGGGCCGCTGGGAAAGCTGCTCAGGGACCAGGGAGCGGGTCCTGAAGGTCAGCTCAGAGTGGACAGACCGGGCGGCCGGGAGCCAGCCTGCGTCCTCCACGCTGGCTCCCGAGACCGTCCATGGGTCAGAATCAAACTCCTCCAAACTCTTCCCACCGTTAGCTTGACGGTCACGTGGCCCCTCTCCAGTTTCTAAATGGCGCCAGAGTGCGCATTCCTGGCATCCGTGGCCCTCTGCAACTCCTCGCTTCTTACAATCGACTCTTTTGGGGTGAAGACATTTGCCGATTTCTACCTTACACGCCTTCCCGAGAACGGCGGCTGTTAGCTGCCCTCTCATTAAAATAGATTTCAGGGGTGTCCAGCCCAGAGGCCGTCCTTCTATGTCCAGCAGGAGCCCTGAGGGGACTCTGTCCTGGCCCGACCAGCCTGCACGGCCGCCTGGAATCCCCTTTGCCAGTCTCCTGCCTTAAAAGCCAACATTGAGGGGCACCTGGGGGGCTCAGTTGGTTAAGCATCCGGCTTCGGCTCAGGTCATGACCTCATGGTTCGTGGGTTCAAGCCCCGTGTCGGTCTCTGTGCTGACAGCTCAGAGCCTGGGGCTGCTTCAGATTCTGTGTCTCCCTCTCTCTGCCCCTCACCCTCTCACACTCTGTATCTCTCTCTCAAAAATAAATGTTAAAAAAAATTTTTTTTAAAACCAACATTGAAAACCACCTTCCAACTGCTCTGGTAACACCGATGTTATTGCACTTCTGTAAGTTTAGGGCAAAGCGCAGGTACAGAGGAATTATTTCTAAGAAGGAGGGAAAGCCATCCGCTCAATAAAAGTCTAGAGGCATCATTTTTGTCATTTCCTGCCTCCGGAGGCGCACCTGCCGGCCGAGAGGAGGCTGCTTTGATGCGCGCATGCGCAGCCGCTCACCTTCCGCAGGTGCGCATCCCCAGGAGGCTGCGATGGGCTTTCGGAGGCCCGCTCTGGCCGCGTGCCCCCTGGCAGGTCACTTCACCTGCTGTGCACATCTGTGCCGCGGGGAGGGCGGCTGTCCCCAACAGGAAAGGGTGTTCGCGCAGCGCCAGGAGCAGTACCCATCCGCGCTCTGCAAGCTTTCTGTGCCCCGCACGGGAAACGTTTGCTTCCTACACTTACTTTTCATACATTCTGGCGGGGGGGGGGGGGGGGGGGGGGGGGGGTAGTTCTCGGGTTGCCAGAATGAAAAGTATTTAAGTGAAGAGGCATCCAAATACTTTAAGACCTTCACTTTTTTACTCAAAATCCCAGGAGGAGAGTGGCTTCATGTGAGACTCGGAACCACACGGGGGGAAAAAAATCCTCAAGGCCTTGTTCATTTCATAAATAATGTATTTTATTTTATTGCATATGGCTGTTAAGGAGCGCATCCATGATCAAGCCAGACTAGATACAGTGCACTACTCTAATTCCATTTGTCGCCGTCTCCAGCAGTATTACATGGGCCCTATGTACAGCGTGGACAGTGGAAGACAGAGCAAGGAAGTCTTGTCATATCACAATAGCAAGAAATATATTTAACATCTTGATATCCAGAAACAATACGTACCCCAAAAGAAAACACTGTTTAATAACTGTTAAAGTTTATATAGCAAAAAATATTTTAAATTTAAGGTAAGTCAGGCAAAATGTACAAAGATCCAATGTACATTGCAAAGTTTTAGCAAACATAACATTTATACATTTTGGTTCCATTCTGTAAACTAAATTAAAAATGTAAATATTGCATATGCCTTTTTTTTGAAATGTACAGGATAGAGGAAAATTTTAGTATATTATCAACTTTTTCTTTTGCTTCTTGTAAGCTGCAGTTAAGAACATGAGCCTTTGGAGAGAGGTATGACTATTCTAAGGATAGAGGACTAATTAAATACACATCATACACTGTATCCCAACAGGGTCCAGATTCAGGCCCACTGTACCCAGGGCAGGGGGGGCGGGCGGGGAGGGGGCAAGAGGGGGTGTGGGGGAGGTTACATAGCGAATACCACCCATCGATTCCGAGTCCCAAAACTAAATAAATCCAAACTTTAGGATGTTTTTATACATTTTAATAAAGTATATGTATTATACACTGAAATTGACCTTCAAACTAAGATAGTCCGGTCTATATGCTGTTGTGATGTGTAACTTTAGAAAAGTAAAACTTTAAAAAAATGTTTGGGGGGGTCACTTTACATTCAACTTTGTCTTGCGATTACAATCCTCTGTTCTAGAAGTTCAGTACAGAAGCAGGAAGACTTTTGCATTGTCGTTAAATATATTTTTAAGACATTGAATTTATTGGTCTTCCTCTAAAAAAGCCTCATTTTATTAATGCATTATTCTATAGTGATATATATCTATATATTTATATATTTTTTTCTCCAAAAAAAAAAAAGAAAGAAAGAAAAACAAAGCTCCCATCTCCAGTGAATGCGTGTAGCCTCCCCAGGCCCATCCGCCAGGAGGCCGAGCGGACGCGCCCTTGGGAGGGGGTCTGCAGCCCCGTCACGTGGGGCAGCGAGGCCCGTGACCTTCTGCCGGGCCAGGCAGCAGTTTCGAGGACGCCCGCAATGACTGCCACAACACTGATCTTTCCAGAACACTGAAAACACAAAACGAGGGTCGTCTCGCCAGGAAGTTTTCCGACAAGTCACAGGTAACGTGAGGTTCTTTGTCCTCCTCTCTTTCTTCTTCCCTTGACAACAGAGGGGCCGGGATACCTTTACCAAGTTCTTTCCTTCCCTTTCCTTTTTCAATTTTTCTTGTTGTTTTTTTTTGTTGCTCAGGCCACCTCGTTGGCCAACACGGTAGCGTTGAGTAAAGATAACACATTTTTGTCAAACCTGCCGAAGCTGTGACCGCCGTGAATCACTAGCCTATGTGAGTTTTGGCTAAAGAAAGGCAGGCTCAAGGTTAAGGGGGCAGAGACACTGGCGCTTGTAAATAGTATCAAAGCCTTTTGCAATCGGATGTACCTACATAAACATCTACGCAGAGAAGATCAAACAAGTCTGTTAAAGGTAAAAAGATATATTCACCCCCCCAGACCCCTCCCTTCCCCCCGCTACCCAATACAGTTGATGATTTTCAAAAGTAGGTTGCTTCAGTTACATATAATTATTATTATTATTTATTAACCCATCTTCGAAGTCTAATCCCAAAGTGCATTTCCGTTGAGAAGCGTCAGTCCCGCACTGGGCTCGGTCTGAGTAAACACGCAGGTACCTGGATTGGATCCACGGAGCCGCTGCGTCCTGGGACCATTAAATAAGGCTGAAGGCCGCACTCAGACACACTCAGCAGACATCTATGTACAGGAGGTCCTGCCGGCCCCCGGCCGCACGAATCCGGCTTCACCTGACTGAGGTAGGACTGTGGTCGTTTTGAGTGCATGCCGGTAAAGACCAGATTGTACCACTCTCGGGTGTGGGAGCATCTCCCAGCATGCTGAGGGGCAAAACTGCTCAGCCACAACACAGGTGAGAAGACCCCGGCCACGATCTAAAGGGCCAATGGAAACGTCCGGTTCTTGAGAAGGCCTGCTTCGGCGACTTCGGTGAAACAGCAAATGCAACACGGCACAAGCAGCAGAGCGGCGCGTGCCCCCGCGCGAGCGAGGGGGGGCAGGTGTCCTTGTCCTGGGGGTCCAGAGTCCACCATGGTCCTAGGTGTTCCAAACGTAGTCCTTGCTCAGATCCAAAAGAAAATCGTAAGCAGCTTCAGATTAAAAAAACAACAAAACCACCGAGCGTCTTCTCGTAAAGTCATTCTCTGATGCGCGAGGTCAGGACGACGGAGCCAGACAGATCCTCACTCTGGAAAAGAAAGGAGAAGCGTCAGCGGTGACCGTCCAGAGCGCAATGTCCCTTAGAGACAAGGGTCCTCTCGGCCGCCTTCGCCACGGGGGTCCCTTGGGAAGCAACCACTCACTCATTCCGTTCCCCGGGGACAGCCGGAGGGGGAGCCCCCCACCCCCGCCCCCACCAGGGTCCCAGGAAGGGCGGCAGCCAGGCGAGAGTGTGGCCAGTGTGCTTGTGAGGCCCGGGCAGAGCGGGATGCCCTTGCCCTGGTCCTTGGAGAGAGAAAGGGCGCTGAACTCCGCCCCGGGAAGCCCTTGCACAGGGTCCTCTGTCCCTGAAATGACTGTGCCGCACCAGCCCCTGCGGAGACACGCCCCAAACCCTCCTCATCGGCCCGCCGGGCCGGGGCCAGGTTCCTGCACCTACTCCCAGGAGCCCCGTGGCGACAGGGCCTGGAGACCGGCCACCAGCTCCCACTGCGCCCTCCCTTCCAGGCCCGAGGACTGAGCTCCTGGGACCGGTTCCCAATTTCCATCGTTTCTGGCATATTCCTACTTTATACGCTCCTCTTTAAGGAACTGACCGGCTTGAGAGACTGACATTTCAGGGCAAATTGTCTTTTTAAGCTTTTGGTTGCTTTTTTTTTTTTAAGATTATTTTGAGAGAATGAGCAGGGAAGAGACAGAGAGAGAGGGAGGGAGAGAATCCCGAGCAGGCGCCAGGCTCTGAGCTGACAGCTGACAGACAGGCCGCTGCCACCGTCCGCCGCCCACATACCTTTTCATGACTCTTTCTTTAAACATTCCCCTAGAATACAGTATTTCGGGGTAGGGCTACCATATTTTATTATTTTCACAAAGTCCTTTAAAAAACAGGCAAACTGTTCCCCAAAGTGGAAATAGCAACCAAACTCTGTCCTGGGGAAAGATGCGCCCTCTAGCTGGCTATTTCGTCACTGTCCCCGTGAGGGACCGCGTGAGGGCCCAGACCCCCAGGTCTGCGTCCCCTGAGGAGCAGGCGCTCGCTAGGACCCACCGGGGCCTTGCGCCTCTCCCCAGAACGCGCATGTGTTTTGTCACAGAGGCCCTGAGTGCCAGGTGAGCCCCCAGCCGCCCCGGAGCAGGTGGCCAAGATGCAGTCGATCTGCTGACCCAACAGTTTACTTTATTTTTGCACGAATGATGAGCTAAATGTGGCTGAAACGCCTGCTGTTATCCCGAAAACAGCAGGTAGATCCCTGACCCCAAACGTCAGCGCACTCCTAGAAACGCGGGTGAGTCGTTCCCGGGAGAAGTACCTTCCACCGCGACCAGCACCGCGGCGAGCTGGCCCGCGTGTCAGGACCGGACGCCTCGCTGTCCTGAAGCAACCCCCACAGTTACATCCCCAGCTCTAGCAGGTGATCTTTGTGACGGGCAAGTGTCAGAACCTCATTCTGTGCTTGAGCAGCGCCGGAGACCCTGGACTCCCGCGCTGGTGAGCTCCAGGAGGTCTCCAGGGCCAGGGCCTCCCTGGGCCCCCCAGGGTGCTGATGGGGGAAGGGAGACCCCACAGGCCCCAGACAGCTGGCCTCTTGCTGGGAGGGGCAGCAGCCTACACACCTGGCACTAAAGGCTGGCCAGGCCACGGTCACCAGTGGGGAGAGCTAAGGGCATGCCAGAGCGGGGGGATGGGAAGGACCACGACTCCTGCAGATGCTAGGCCCTGGGCTGCCCACTAAAGGGGGGGTAAGGACATGATCCCGCACAGGGGCAGGGAGGGCCCCTGATGCCCGGGGAGGCGACCACGCCCACACAGTGAGTGGCACCTGCTCTTGGCCGTGGGCAGGAAGAGGTCAGCCAGCCACCAGCGCGGAGGCCGAGGTCAGCACGACGTGTGCAGGGCCCCAGCATGCTGACAGGCACAGATATGCATGAGCAACCCCCCCCCCGGGACCGAGGGCCCCACGGCACCAGGACCCGGGTCCACGCGGCCGCCCAGCCGTGCTCCCAACTCCCACCCCTCGGTTTGAGCCTGCGTGCCACCCCCATGCCCTGCGGTCCCGGGAGCCGGCGGAGGCCTCATGCCCAACAGAGACAGCTTGTGTTCGTCAGGCGTCCTTGCTCAGATGCAGAAGGAGGGAGGGAAGCAAGGAGAAGGCTGGGCACACCCCAACCAGGTCCCGAGGACCATCACTGCTGAGGAAAAGGACACGGACAAGACGGACCAGAGGTAAACACCACCAGGAACATGCACACACTTACTGCTCATTTACAAGAACAGTCGGAACGCAAATGAGCAAGAGAGCTGTCCTCAGAGGCCTCACCTTCACTCTGCGCGGCTTTACAAACGAACAGAAAAAAGATCTAGAAAGAAACAGGAAACGCAGCACTACCCAATCTGTCCTTAAACAAGAGAGGGGGCATCATCATGGCGGACGGCAGGGAAGTCAGACCATGGACATGGCCGCCACGGTGCGCCGGGCCCACGATGCCAGACAGGTGCCTGGAGAGGACTGTGCGCATCGGGACCAGAGTGTTTCAGGGGTGAGTCAGGGAAGCCTGCGCCAGGGCAGACGGGTTCCGGCACAGTGTGAGACCACGTTCCCACCCAGCGCCTCCCTGTTCCGAGTTCCCATGAAGGTGGGGTCTGCAGGTGTCGGGCTTCACGGTCAGTATTTCAGCGTCCAGAATTCGGGGTACAACACTGTCTGTGAACACACCAGTTCTCTCTGAAGAGAGCCTCGTTGGGCGCCCACATTCCACGCGGGGCCCCAGGGAGAGCTCCAGGGAGGGCTCCGCACCGCCTCACTCGGGGCTCCGGGCGAGCCCCCCAGGGGCCCTCCGCAGGCAGAGCCCCCACGGACTCTGTGGTGGGTGGGGGCTCACAGCTGCACGGAGCAGCGCCCCCCCCCCCCCAAGAAAGCGCATCTGCACTTAGTAGGCACAAACGACTCAACATTTTCAGGCACATGTGAATCAGGGGTGTTGCACTTACTGACCAGAATGACAAATAACACAACATACTTCTCAAAATCAAAATTTATAATTCTAGCGGCAACTATGATTGGAGAGAAAGAAACCTCTGGCGAGCCCAGACGTGTCCTTTGGCCTACTTAAACCTTTGATGTGACACACAGGATTACAAGAGAAAATAAACTTTTTTTCAGTTACATGAGAAATTCCTAGAAAAATAAACCTGATAATTCAGTATCTCCTTACTTGACTAAAAGCAAAACACTGTTGAAAACACCCAAAAAAAAAATAATAAAGTAAGGTTAGGTGTGATAACCAGCAAGCCAGAGATTCTAAGAAAAACGGTTGCTTGAACTTTCATTTAAATAGGAAAAAAAGAACTTAAAAACAGGGAGGAAGTAGTTGCCCAGAACCAACGGGGGGGCAGTAAGTTACCAACCCTGCTTGCGAAAGGCTGGCGCGTGTCTTTTATAGGAGATCCCACATTCTACTTTTTCTATTTGAGAGAAAGAGCGAGTGTGCCAGGGGGGAAGGGGGGAATCCCAAGCAGGCTCCATACTCAGTGTGGAGCCTGACTCAGGGCTCGATCGCACGACCCTGGGATCACGACCTGAGCTGAAATCAAGAGTCGGACGCTCAACTGACTGGGCGCCCCTGAGGCCACCCTTTCCAGACCAGTGAGATCGTTCCCTCCTGGGAGCCCTGCTGGAAGAAATGTGCAGCTAGATGGGGCGGCAAGAGGGGAGGGGTGGGGGGAGAAGGCGTAGCCCTGGGGTAGCGCCGAGGTTCATGAAAGGCCGCTCTCCTCCTTCAGCTCCTGTCACCAACCCTGTCTTAGTCGCGGGACATGGTAGCCGCCGGGTGTCCTGGCCTGGAAGCTGCTGCCCCGAACCTTCTCGCCATCGGGCAGAGACTTCTGCAGGCGGGGCCTGCGCCACCTCCACCCCACGCCCGGCCTTCCTTTCTTCTCGGGGCTTGGTATGGAACAGCCCGACGTGCCCGTCCCCCAGCCATCTTCTACGGCTCGAGTCCTCCACCAGGCCGGCCGGAGCAGCGTCCAACGGCGTGGGAGAAACATCCCTGGTTTTTCCTCAGCACAGCCCCCGAGGGACAAAAGTGCCCCTGCAGCGCTGGGGGGCCCTGCTCTTAAGCCATGGAACGTCAGACCTGCAGGTGGCAGCGAGGTGAGGGCGCACCGGTGACTGGTCGGCAGCCACGGAGGGCCCTTCCCCAGGGCTCTGCACGCAAGGCTCCCGGGGCCATCGCCCTCCGCTCCTACAAGGAAGGAGACGGGGGGGGGGGGGGGGGGGGGGGGGGGGGGGGGGGGGGGGGGGGGGCTGAGGAGGGGGACAGGAGGTCCACAACTGTCCCATGGGCCCTGGAGTTTACACACGTTACAAAACTCCCGCAGAGACACAAAATGCCACCCAGGCGATGGCTTGCTGCCACTGGCACCTGCCTGCCCCCTGCATCTGGCATGATGCTTGTCAGGCCCCGTCTAAAGCTCTGATGAATTAAGTTGAACTAAAAGGCCATGTGGTTTATTTTCTGCCACATCTCACAGGCAGAAAAGTTAACAACAACAACACCACAAAGATTTCTAAAGGGGCAGGGAACTTAGAACCGTCTGAGGCCCAAGAGAGAAGAAAGCCCTTCACCCCACAGCAGAGTGACATTCTGAGGAAGGGGTCAGTGAAGTTAGGCCAAATCTGGGCTGTCACCTGTTTCTGTCAATAAAGTTTTATTGGAACATGACCACGCTCATTCACTTGCCTATGGATGCTTCTGCATTTCAGCAGCAGAGGGGTGTGGTGAGCAGCACCCCAGCCCCCAGCACGAGGAAGGCCACCAGGAGCAGGATGAAGTAGTCAGCTCCGTCGGGGTGTCCCACCTGGAGGCTCCCCGACCCCCCTGAATACTCTGCGAGCTTGCGTCCGTCAGAAATGCTGCCCTGCCTGAACACCCTGCGCTCCCGCCACAGGCCCCCCTGGAAGGGAGCAAGGACGCTGTAAAATCATTTACAAGGTCGGCACACTTCGGGGAAAATCTCCCTTACCTCCGGCTCTTTCATTCGGTGTTTCACACATACCACCAAGTACTAAGTACATACGATTATTACAGACATCTGACGGCACTGCCCTTTCAGCTGTAACAGAGGGGAGGTTATAACACACTGGGCCTGAGATTCCAGAAGGGCCCAAATACCCCGATGCTCTGTCTTGGATCATTTGTGAACAGACTGTGTTCCATTTCTGTGCTGAGAGACGGGACAGACAGACAGCTGAGCCAGGTGCGAGCGCGTGAGCTAAAACTGCAAATACTTTACGAACAGTGCGATTCGTTCCTCAGATTTAATGCATTATTATGTTTAGGAGTGTATACTGATGCAAAAGATGAGTATTTTATGTAGACTACAAAACTGATGCTCTCAAATCTAAATATTGTTCTTCCTGCAGAATTAAGGAGTGTACAATAATAATTTATTCGGGCGCCTGGGGGGCTCAGTCAGTGAAGCGTCCAGCTTCGGCTCAGGTCATGATCTCACGGTTCGTGGGTTCGAGCCCCGCATCAGGCTCTGTGCTGACAGCTAGCTCAGAGCCTGGAGCCTGCTTCAGATTCTGTGTCTCCCTCTCTCTCTCTGCCCCTCCCCTGCGCATGCTGTCTCTCTCTCTCTCTGTCTCAAAAATAAATAAAAACAAAAATATTTAAAAATAATAATAATTTATTCAGTATATATCCACCCTCACAACACCCTGTTGTTACAGATCACTTCAGTTGCACCCTCCTTTCCTTCAAATAGCTAAATATTTAAGAGTTACTACTGAGGTTATTTTACTTTTATGACTCCATTGCTTTGTCTTTATTATTGAAATCAAAATAGGCATTTTCTGGAAGTCTGAAATTATGCCAAATACCACTCAAATAATCTCCGTGAAGACGAAACAGACCTGTGAGTACGGTGGAAACGGTATGCCTTCAGGATTCTAACATAGACTGGGTTTTTCACATTTAACGTACATTAGAACTAGAATGTAATAAGCAATAAAGTGCCTGTCTCTCATCACAAGAACAAAAAAGAAATGTTTAAAGAAAACGGGGACATTCTGGAACACCCCCCCCCGCCCTGCCTCGCCCCTGCCCAGCGATCTCCTCTAGGGAACGGGGGTCCTGTGAAGGGGCCCCCAGCAAGACCAAGGCTGAGGGTCCCACCCTGCCAGCCCCCAGCCACTTCCCACCAAGGTCACTCATCTCAAAAGCATCCTAGGAGCTCAGGAATGACTCAGGTCAAGCCTTCCCCACGCCTTAAGCCACATGCCATTCCAATGGCTCACTGTGACCTGGGTGTGGACGGTCATGGCCGTCCGCGGCACGGGGGTCCTGGGGTCGCCGCCCACCTGCCCCTTCCTGTGGAAATGGGGACACCGCTCTCCTTCCCTGGAGGCCCTCCCTGGGCCACTGGGCCAGCACCCAAGGAGACGCCATGTATGAACGTCCCAGACCAGGAAGTCCAACGCCGTCTAGAGACTCTCCTGGTGCACAGGCTCCCCCTCCCCCGCACAGCTCGCCCCGGGGCAGCTGGGTCCCCCAGCTTTCTTCCAGCTCCTTTCAATGATTCCTGCACGTAACCACATGTTTCGTTCTGAACTACAAAGACTTCTTCTTAATAAGCCCGGGCGGCCCTTCGCTGCCAAAGAAAGCCGGACGCCTCCCGCCCCCTCTCCGGGCACGTTTGCCATCGCGGCCCTTTCTTCATTGAAAACTATGCCCGCGGTGACGTCACGAGCAAGTGCAACTCGAAGCAGCAAATAAACAACCGCTGAGCGCACAAACACAATGGCACACAGCTCCCGGTGGGATGAACAGGCTTGTTTTAATTGGACGGAGCAGAACACAGCAAGAATTGTTCCTCTGGGGGTGACTCCAGGCTAATCGTGCTGGAAGGCGGCACGGAGTGGGGCCACCAGGCCCACCGCGGACCCAGACCCTCGACAGGGGTCTCCGCCCCTCAGCCCAGTGCACCCGGGGAAGCCCTCAAACCCCTCGGAAAATCCGCATCCAAACGAGCCGCTATCTGCTAACGTTTCGGTAATGAGAAATGACAAGTGCTCAGTTACCAAGCGTCTTTGTCACGTTCGGCTGCGGAGAAGTAAACCTGAGGAAGACAGCAGGCGTGGACTATGATCTGGACGTGCCCCTGGAGCAGGGACAGGGGGCTGCGGGTCCTACCGCCCAGCCCCACGCCCAGTCGGCAGGCGCCCTGCCCCCACCCGCACCCCTGCCCCATCCTTAACCTGCAGGCGCCCTGCCCCCACTGCACCCCTGCCCCATCCCTGACCTGCAGGCGCCCCACCCCCACCCCCAGACAGCACGGGGTGCAGTAAACACCTGCACTGCTCTTCCAGCCAGAACTATGGTGTCTCCCTGTCATTCTCGCTGGGAGTCCCAACAGAGTAAGGCTGCTTGGAGACTCTGCTCTGCGGCCTCAGCAGGACTTGGTGGCCGGACCTGGTGGACATTTCCCAGCTCAAGTGCTGGGAGGGACCTCACACACCAGGGGCCCTGGACCCCACGCTGGGGTCTCCCAAGGTCTCCTGGGAGATTGGGAAGAGCAGGCGAGTCTTGACCTCCAACTCCTCCTGGAGGCACACGGGGACCCCGTGAGACACACATGATCACACGCGGCCCCAGAGAGAAGAAATCGAGAAGGAACCAAACACCCAACCGCAGAGGGACACAGCACCCCAGCTGCCGAGGCCCGGGAGGGGTGGACGTCACTCCGGAACTGGACGAAGGCCCGCCATCAGCCTGACCTGTCCCTCGAAGCCGGCAGAATCTGCTAGAACTTTAAGAGTAGATTGAAAAGAGGGGTGCCTGGGGGGCTCAGTCGGTTAAAGTCCAACTTAGCTTAGGTCATGATCTCATGGCTCATGGGTTTGAGCCTGGGGTCGGGCTCTGTGCTGACAGCGTGGAGCCTGGAGCCTGCTTTGGGTTCTGTGTCTGCTTCTCTCTCTGCCCCTCCCCAGCCTGTGTTCTGTGTCTCTTTGTCTCTCAAAAATAAATAAACATAAAACATTTTTTTTGAAAAAAAAAAAAAAAAAACAACCAAACAGAGGGCAACAGGAAGAAAGTCAACTGGCTCCACCGAGCATGGGGAGAGCAGGGCCGCCAGGGAGCTGGGGTGCGGGAACCTTCAGGGCTCCACGGCCAAGGGCAGAACCCACAGGGGCCCAGACACGAGCCTGGAGCCGCCCCACCCGCAGACTCGCCGCCACCAGGCCTCGAACATCGAGCTCAGACGTCCCTGAGCAAACAGAGACATCAAGGAGGCCCACGGGCACAGCCTATTTTCCAGAACTTGCCGGGAGAATCTAAATGTCACCTCTCTGGCCGGGAGGAGGGGAGCACCGCCTGAGGGGCAGGGGCGGAGCCCACGCAGGGAAGAGGCCTTCGGTTGGTTGCCGGCGGGAACAGGATCTGGTTTCGTCAGCTCCACTTGCCTACACCAGCTTTCGCGTTTTACATCATCTCAGAAACACTAAGCAAACTGACCCTGAGTCCTAAGGACAGACCCAAGCCGCCTGCCAAGTTTGTAACAAGCCACCAGGACCTGCCGGCAAGTCTGTCCTCCTCACACAGCGGAGGAGGCAGGGCCTCGACGCCGGCGGCTCGCCAGCTCTTCCCACGTTCTGGAAGCCGGGGCTCTGGCTCGCCCCATAGGAGCCCTCCTGTCAAGGGGGCTCTCGACGGATACAGGGGAGAGGCAGCTCCGTGGGAAATGCGGAGTCTGCAGAACGCCCCGCATCGGGGCTCGGGTGTCCGTGGCTGCATGGATGGGACGCACCCACAGTTTGTCTGGGGGGGGGGGGGTCCTTCTCCCCCCAGAGAAGGTGCGGGAAGCACCCATGGTTTGTCCAGGGAGGACCTTCTGCCCCCAGAGAGGGTGCGGGGTGACCTGGGAGGCACAGAAGCAGGTGGCAGCAAGCTGAGCGGCCAACGGCTCCCTGCAGGCCCGGAGAGGCTCTCCAGCCTCAGGTGGGTTGGTTGGTTTTTGAAGATTATTTACTTATTTTGGGGGGAGAGAGAGAGAGAGAGAGACACCACAAGCGGGGGAGAGGCAGAGAGAGGGAGAGAGAGAGAGAATCCCAAGCCGGCTCCATGCTGTCAGCACGGAGCCATGAACTTGAGCCAAAAGTAAGACTTGGACGCTTAACCAACTGAGCCCCCCAGGCACCCCCAGCCTCAGTTTTTTCCTTTAACAATAGTAACATAACAACAAGAACGCCCCCCGAGGAGGCTCTGAGGACCCAATAACATTGAGATGACAAGGTGCCTTATAAACAGGTATTCAAGGAGGCATTCTGCAGAGAGGCGCTCTGCCGTGGGTGCCGTGGGTGCCGTGCGTGCCGTTTTCCATCTCCCGGTGCCCCTCCCCCGTCACCTCTCAGGGCCTCAACCCACATCCAGGCCGCCGGTCATAGGCTACTTTTGAGAAGGAAGCTCAGGAATCTCTGTGTCTCTCACCAGGCAGGGAAAGACACAACGGCAGAGTGAGAAGACTGCAGCAGAGAAGCGTGTAAATGCTCTACATGTTGTTCCAAAGGCTGTTACACTTTACACCTGTCACATATGACCTGAGGTCTTCACAGTGACTGGCTGGACTCCACAGGTCACTGGCCCTGCTCACGCCCCTCTCTTCGCCTCCTACCTTCCCTTCGCCCCTCGCTGTCAGTCACACTGATCCACTTCTTATTCTGGAACAAACCAGCAATCTTCTGCCCCCGGGCCTTCCCAGGCCAAATGGCATCTCCCCCTAATGACTACAAGACCTTCCTCATCACCTTCAAGTCATCTCCTTTTCCCTCCCCCTTCTCAGCCTTATTTTCTGGAGCATTTATCACCACCTACAATACCTCCTGATCTGAACACAGTTAAAAATTAAATTTATTTCCCAGGTTTCAAATATAAACTTGAAGTTATATTTGTATTTGAACGGAGTACGTTTTGTTTTTCTTTTCAGCTTGGAAACCAAACCTATTTCTTTATAGCCTACACTTAAATATTTTTCAAATGAGCGAAACATTTTAAAAGTATTTAGCAAGTGCCACCTGGCAATTTTATAATGAAAACGTATTTAACAAGCTGATTAAATCTGAAAGTCGAAGGGACACCTAACCTTTCTGCCTCGGCCCCTCGGGCCCACAGCCTATCTTTCCACTCTCCGGAGCTGCCACTACGTAAGTTCCTCTTGGTTTAGGTTTGTTTGTTCTCCGGAAAGAACAGTTAAAAGGTGGGGATGTGTAAGAAGGACAGGAAACTTCCCGGGACCAGCTCCCCCGCGAGTCTGGCGGGCTGGGGACACAGAGCTGCCCCGCCGACGGGCGGCCCTCCTCCAACCACCGCGGTCCTGGTGGAAGAGGGCAGGGGTCCGGTCAGGGGCAGGAGGCCCAGTGAGCACAGGGGGCGGCTGGTCACCAGGGAAGGGGGCCCCCGCGGGGGACGGGAGGGCCTCCCTGGCCGGGGCACGGATACTCACAAAAGGAAGGGATCGTGCTTTCAGAAGGGCTTTGGGTCCACCTGTCTACAATGGAAGATGCAGCTTAAGAAAATACAGCCCAATTTGGAAAGGATCAGGACAGTGACTAGAATCTATCCGTGCACTTTGTCCGGAAGGAGCAGCGGTGGACAAGCAGCAGCCGTGAACATCTCAAAGCTGAGCTTCCCACATGTGCGGCTATGAAAGCTCCAGGTTCTAGAAGAAAGAGTGAGTTTGCAGAAAGAACTCGAATCGGACAAATTACAGAGAGAGCATCTTGGGGCGCCCAGGTGGCTCAGCTGGTTAAGCGTCCGACTTGGCTCCAGCTCAGGTCATTATCTCACGGTCCATGAGCTCAAGCCCGGCACTGGGCTCTGCGCTGATAGTGCCTGCTTGGGATTCTCGCTCGCTCTCTCTCTCTCTCTCTCTGCCCTTCCCCAACTCACACTCTCTCCTCAAAATACAGAAACATTAAAAAAAAAAAAAGAAAGAAAGCATCTTTGTTCTCAGGAGCGGCTGGTGAGCCAGGGAGAATCAGATGGCACAGGAGAGGGAGGCCAATAACCGAGTGCTGGGAAGTTTCTGGAATATGAGCCCTGAACGCAAAGACGGCACAGAGAGAAATCCCAGGATGGCTGCCTGGGCAAGGCTGCCCACAGGTTACAGAGGGCCACAGCCAGGAGCTGCGAGTGTGGCGGCGGGGGACTCGACACTGGAGGGCTCCTTCGGAATCTTGCAGCAGGGCCCTCCACCTCCCTGCGCGCTCGAGGGGCTGCCCAGGACACAGACGGCCTACGCGGGGGGCCTCAGACGGCCCGTGCGGCTGCTGGGGCGTCTGCACAGACTGAACCCCCACCAGGGGGCTGGCTCAACCCTCTTCAACTTGAGGAAATGGCTGAAGAACCAAAAAATTGTGAACGCTGCAGCCCGCAGACAGACTCCAGGGTCGTGGGGGCGGGGCTTATCACCCAGAGTCGTTCTAGGAGCCTAATTAAATCCTCCGTGTGGGGAAACTCGGCTATTTTACTGCTGCGACTATTTCATTTGGAACAAAGACTATTAATAAACCAGCCGTGCTGATAAGCTAAGCTACAAATAATGATAAGAAGTAAAACGGAATGAGGGTGAGTCAGTTCTACTGTATCTTTAAAATTCTGATCTGACCCTAAATACCAAACTGTCATTGCATTTGGGACCTGCGCAAACTTTAAATGAGCATGCTCATTTGGAAAGAGTTGTCAAAATAAGTAAAAATCTAATGAATGTTTTCAAATTCATTAATGTTTAGTAAAAGGCGAAAGATTTATACAATCTGAGGAGAAACCAGAGCATGAATTCATTAATGTTTAGGACCTTGTCAGGCTCCCCAAATATTTCCACACCATGCATTATTCAAGTTTTAACTTTTTTACTGAACCAGCTGAAGCTTGTTTCTGATGCTGAGTGTAAAATCACTGGATTCTGCTGGGTTTATAATATCCTAGAGGGGCAAGTGATGTGAATTTACAGTTTCGCAAGTAATGGATTCGGCTAAATCATGCCTAAAGGTTTTCAATCGAACTGTACCTACATTAGAAGCTGACTTAGCAAATGAAAGACCATTCTTTGTAGAAGTGCTCAACAACCTTACTGGATAAACCTAACTGGAACAGAGTATCAGCAGCTAAAGGATCCCTTTTCTGTTTCATTTGCATCACAAAGCGCTACTTTAGGTCACTTTTATGCCAGAAAACAACTTTCGAAAACCCTGCGGTCATACACGAATAAAACAGAAGCCGACATTGCCACAAATCACCTGAGAAATTCATCCTTTAAAACATGCATCGAGGGGCTCCTGGGAAGCTCAGAAGGTTAAGTGTCTGACTTCAGCTCAGGTCATGATCTCACAGTCTGTGGGTTCAAGCCCTGAGTCGGGCTCTGTGCTGACAGCTCGGAGCCTGGAGCTGCTTCGGATTTGGATTCTGTGTCTCCCTCTCTCTCTGCCCCTCCCCCACCTGCTCACGTGCTCTCTCTCTCTCTCTCTCTCTCTCTCTCTCTCTCTCTCTCAGATATAAATAAACATGAATTAAATTTTTTAAAAAATGCATCCAGGCTGTAATGTTAGAAACTGACCACCGGAATCTCCCTTTCTAGAAATTTCTGTCATCTTGGGAGTTTGGGAGCTTCCCCGAGTTCCAGCGCCTCCATTTATTTTCACCGAACAAAATCAAGCGGCTGCGGGCACACTAATCCATGGCTTGTTTAATCCCGATTATTGCTCTGAGTTTCTAAAGCACGATTTGCACAGGTTTTAAACTTAGTAAGAACATCCTGGCCTATCTCCAACCCCTCGCCCCCTCCTCACCACCGCCCCCCACTCACCCAGGTCCCGAGAGAGGACAGAAAGGAGGCCGGACAGGTGCACCGCACCCAGGGCGAGTGGGCGTGGCCTCCACAGCAGGCCTGGGAATTCCCGGACTGACAACTGTCCCTACTTGGGGGGCTTCCCCCACCCACACCGGACAGGGCAGCCCTGCTGGGTCCCCAGGCTGCACTAAGGAAGGGACCCAAACCTCACCCCTGGAAAGGTCGCAGGCTTTATCAAGACTCCCGACAGAGCAAAGCACATGAGAACCTTCCTTCCCACGGCTTTTCCATCTAACGCGGTGAGTGCTCCACGGGGCCAGACCCAACACGGGGCGCCCGGCCTCTGCTCGCCCCAGAGCCCGGGATGGAAGCGGCCCCCATCCCAGAGGCCAGGTAGATCACTGGTGCTCACGGTGGCAGGCGTGTGGCCCCGGGGGCTGCCATCTGCTAGGAAGGCAGAGGACGCCGGAGAGAGTGACAGCCAATGTAAACAAAACCCTGCGTCACCCGCTAAGCACCAGCCCGCGGAGCCCCGTTACAGTTTTTAAAAAATAGGCAGGGGGCTTGCACGGGGCTTGCACGGTTTTGTTTGTTTAGTCTTCCCTCGCGCCTCTGAACCTGGGGGCACAGTCCCCTCATCAGGAAGGCAGAAGAACCCTCTCTCCTCATATAAAAATTCAGTTAAATGGTTTTTTTTCTCAGAAGAAAAGTCTTGAAAACAAAATGGGCACTGGTGAAGTCATCGTCCCCAGAAGGTCCCCACCCGCAAGGCTGATCAGTCAACGCATCCGTACCTGTCCTCAGGCAAATTCGGAATCGGTTAGTTTTTAAACAGGCTCATTCACTGTTAAACAGGCTAAGGACTCATTTCTTAGAAAACCGCTAATGGACTTGTTCCTGATATTTTCCTTATGGAATAAAGACACCTCGCAGTGAGAGTCCAATCACAAAGAGCAATTTACATTCCCAGATACTAGAGGCTCTTCCATTTGAATCATCCCAAGAAACTTCTCCTTTTTTCTGTTTCTAACAAGTTAGCACAGGATCTCGAACGTCTGCCAAAGCTTCGCTCTTCTACCTCTCCAGTCAACGCGGACCGCGTGGCGTGAGCAGCCGAGTCCCCCAACTCACAACACGCTCCCTTATTCGGGGGCCTCAGCCTCCTCTCTCCCTGCCTGTCCCTGGACCTTTCAGTCTGTGCATGAAGCAGTTTACTAAAACGTCCCCAAGTAAAAAAGACAGAATGCCACTTCACAGATGCTGGGTTGTGCTGGAAGGGACAGGACGTATCTTGGGAGAACGCTATTCATCAGTACACAAAAGACCACAGGCATAGAGCACACTCTATTCGTTCTTGATAATATTTGCAAACATTGCTACCAGCCAATTAAGTGGCAACCTTGGAAAAGACGTCTGACCTCCCTCGGCCTCTGCGCTCACAACCTGAAATGAGTTACGTGTTACCGGCAGTCCCCAACCCTTCTCCTCACGCAGAACGACCCTGTGTTTTCTTCCGATGGTCTCCACGCTGGGCGGAAAGAATTTTCGTGTATTTGGTGGGAGGGCAGGGCGGAATCCTATCAAGTAAAATATGCAGTTGGTTCGCTGAAATAAAAACAGCCTTGCGTGTGCAGACAACTCCAGGAAGTGCATCTGGAAACCCCCAGGACAGACCAGAGACCGCAACAACTCTGGGACCCACAGACACAGTGACAGCCGCGGAAGCAGTATCCAGTTCCAAGCCCTTCTCACCACCAGGTGTAACACAGGTTTAAACAGTTAGGGGGCTTTCCTTCCACGCCCTCCTTCCTGCCTCACTGCCCACATTGTACTCCAGATGAATAAATAGCCGAGGGAAGAAGAGAGAAATTAAGGAACTATCACCCAAGTGAAGTCAAAAACAAAACGTTACCTTGAAAGTTGCACTGATGCTCTACACAAAACCCTAATGTAACCATTGGCCTTGAGCTTCCAAAGCACGGACCATGTGTGGGACTTGGAGACAACAGTGACCTAATGTAAAGAGCACAGGCTGGGGAACCGAGGTCCGGAGGAGGCTGCTGGTCCATCGGCACCTTTCCGGGGTTCACCTGCTGGCTCCAGGAACTTTGAACGAGTCCCCTGGCCTCTGGAAGCTGCAGATTCCTCATTCCCAAGAAGCGGCCCAGCCCACGTCACCAGGTTTTGGATTATCATGTGATTACATACGTAAGAACATATCTAAACCCTATGAAGCAAAGAACACCACTTTCTGGATTTTGAACAGTTCTTTGGATTTTGATCTAAAGGGGACGGGGCGCGCAATAATCTTTCGGTATTGATTAGAACAACGGTCACATTTTCATCATCTCTAGCTGTAGCTGCCTTCTTTCACTCATTGTCCATCAGTTCTGATATTGCTACACGTAATTTGGAGGCAAAAGACGGACTGCTTTAAGTAACTGCTTGTAAGTCTGCATTGAGGTAGCTCGGTATAATGTTCACAAATATTAAAGATCATGCATTAATACCCTGGAAAAGCATAACTCATCCTTAAGATAACCATGGGCTCTAAGGTAACAATTAAAATCACATAAGATAATGGAACCTTCATAATCCCCATTTTTAGCCACGGAAAACATTGAAATTTTTAATCTCACTCAAGTATTTATACCAGTACCATATGGATAGATCAAAGCAACAGTAAGATTATAAGTATAGTTAAGGATATAAAGTTTTAACATGATTAGAGAATAGAGCATTATTCAGTAGTTGATTCTCAATTTTTAAAACATTCACACCAAGCCTCTCGGAGCATGACCATGTAAGAAATGGACCCCCCCCATATTTATTTCTGGAAAATGTGATACTCCTTAAAATCAAGACTAAAAAAACCCCGCCAGTATTTATAAAGTGCTATAATGTGGTCATTCATCTTTAAAGTATATTATGTACCACAGTCTTTGGCCAGCTATTCCAAGTCTCAGTAAAAGCACAACAGGGAAGGCATATTTTACAGTCCGGTCCGTGGGCATGAATATCACATGTGGCATGAGAAAACAGGGCCACATCTGGAGACACGTTTACCTAATCAAGTATTACAATGTCTCTGCACATGTAGAAGCTACCTAACACAAATTTTATAATTTTCAAGTCCAAGAAATCGGAACCACTAACTGGACTGTGTTTTACCGCTGGTCAACACGCAGCCTGGGAACTTTAAGCCAACTCTATTTGAGCATCCGCGTGTGATGCGTACACCGTATCCCCGGAGCAAGATGACAGCGCACAGCGCACGATCCGGCTGCCTTGACTCGACTTCCTTCCGCCTCTGATTTCGGCGTGCGGCCCACACGCGTCTCTGCGGCTCTCTAGGAAGAGCTCGAGTCTTCAGGACAGTTATGAACCCCAGCATTTCCTCCAACAGTTGCCAGAAGCAAAGAGAACACTGAACCCAGGCTCCAACAATCTACCAAAAACAAACCACCGCCATCTGGCCGGACACGTTCCGCTGAATAAAACACACACAGAGTCTCCCCCATTTAAATTCGGCTCGTGCTGTTTTCAGAAACCCACCACCTGATCAATAAACCTGCTCCTAACTGATCATTGTGGAGGCTCAGAAAACTCTGTTTTCATTTGCTTATTAAAATGCCAACATGAAAACGCCTACCTCGCCCACTTGGTCTAGAAAAACACACTCTATTCATGTCTGGAGGAGAGAAAAATCTACAGAGTTTCCCCTATTATTCGTGGCCTCCCTTAAGACCTGGCTTTGGGGCGGGGCTTTACGTCCCTCTGAGTTTCTCCCCACTCCACTTGGCAGGGCAGATAAAAGAGTAAAGTTACATTTTCCCTTAAGTTTCTAAGGTGGAACGGGAACACTGGATTCTGGGCTACCCCCCCCCCAAAAAAAAACAAAAAAAAAACCCACAACAACAACAACAACAACAAAAAACCCCTCTCCACTTGCCAAATCTGATACCAACAGTTAACTGGCTCTTGGAACCTGACTCCTACGGAACATGCCTTTCTGGAACCCTAACAGAAAACCCACTGCGGCCATGCCGTCACTAAGTGCTGGAAATTCTCTGCAGAAGAGCGAGATTCATCTAATACATATAATTCTGAAGAAAACAGAGCATTAGTTACCTATTAAAATTATTTTCAGGAGGCGTGGGCCTGTGGAAGGGCAAATAAATCCAACGCGGGAGGGGTCCCTACGGCATCCGACAACCCAACAAATCCAACCCAGGCAGGAGCGGCTATTCGAACTGAATCAGCCCGAACCCTGAAACCCAGGCCAGCACCGGACTCAGCAGCTCCAAGTTCAACAGGGTTCTGTTTTCCTTCTAACACATCCCACGTGAGGAGTCAACACTATCCACTTCCAAAATGTAGATTCTAATTCTAAATTTCCCTGTCGACAGTATCTCGTGGTACACACACAAACTATCTCGAGACAGTTTCCGCATGAGGATGCCGTTTTCCTCGGTTGTTATTCCACTATGTAATTTAAAACAGTACTGCCTTGCAATTGATAATTATCTGTGAACAAAATCTCAAGTTAAATAAAGAGGGTGAAAACGCGGTTCCCAGAGACTGGAGTGGAATTGGCAATCAAGCAAAAAAGGCATGCAATTCTTAAACAGGTCTTTGCTCCGTTTTCAGAGAACTAGAAGTTGTTGTTTTTATTTTGTTTTTAGGAACCCTCATTGGCAAAAGTGACTTTCCCCGAAACACTCCTGGTTTCAAGGTAGTAAGGACCAACAGCGTCTTTGGATCAGCAAGATACTTGAGAAGAGGGCTTGACTTGACTTTCATGATCTCCTGGACCTCCCAGTGGCCAGAGGGTTACAACTGCCCCATTTTACAGACGGGGAGAGTGAGAGAGAGGGGTTAAGTGGTTTCCCTGTGTCACACGCTGACTCACTGAGATCAGCAACCAGAACCCGGTTTCCTGATCCCTGGCTTAATGCTCCACACACTCCGCTTCCTTCTACGAAGTACTATTTTTGTAAAGGTTTCTCTTTCAATAAAGGATAAAGGAAATAGAACGAGTCACGTGACTTTCATTCACGAAAGCCTGTGTGTTTTCATCAGCACCTTGGCTGTCTGTTCCTGGGAACGGGGCAGGAGCCTGTTCGCTATTATCTTCTTCCGACAAGAGCTGGCCAACCAAGCAGGAAGCAGGCGCAGCCGAAGAAGAAGGGGCATGTGGCTGGTCAAGCCGCCTTGCTGGGGTTCTAAAAATACGCCAGTTCTTTGTTTTAAGCCTTCCAACAGGCAATCTTTTTAAACAGAAAATCGTGACTGCACTGGGCCTCTGGAACGCTTCCTCTTACCCTAACCTTCTCTGCACACAGAACACACACATGTCCTCCGCTTGTCACACAGAATTTAAACAGCAGATGTCCTGCGGTCACTCTCACCTAATCTGCCTTATACATACCTAGAAACCCATTTTAGTATACAAATCCCACCAAGGGGACCACTAAGATCGCACCTTTTACGATACACACCCACCTATCCTCAGAGCACAGAAATGCATAAAGTTAAGTTTTAAATGCTGTGTTAAAGCATAAATCCAGTACTACATTTCTAGTTCCCCAAACGGCATTCTGACACACTGGCTGACTTCCCTACACACACACACACACACACACACACATCACCCTTAAGGTATACTAACTGTCTCCTAGAAAACCCTAACACCAAAGTCCCACCTTCCCCAATTACACGGCAGACAACTTACCAAACACTGCAGGAATGTCTTTGCTACCACTTATGCACTTACGCACACGCCCCGTGACCCCCAGTTACTCTGCGCTGGTATAATTCATGACATCTCCCCACGTGGAGCTCCGGGAACACTCACACCACTTCTCACGGCCTGGGGAGTTCTTTTCCTAGTTCATCTTCAAAGAAGTGCTCTGCAAGCCTTCCTCTCATACATCATCCTCCCCCAGGACACTTATCTCCTGTGAACTTCTCATTTATGAGCACCACACACAACCCTCTCCAGGCACACGTGAGTGAGCTACGTAAAAGTGGACGTCCGTTTGGAGTTTCTCACTGTTTCCCCCTGGCTCTGCGGACCACAGTTCAGGGGCCACATGCATTAAAGATGACATCCTGGTCTTTCCTATCCTCCTGTTCTCTGGTTCGGATAAGCTTACTAGAAATCCATTTATCATGTAGTCGTCTGCGCAGACTGTGGTTCTGGCACAATGGATCAGCTGCAGCTTTCCTTAAAAATAGTCCTTTTCCTTCTTTCAAGGGTGTTTACCAGAATGCCCACAGACACCCTGGACGACCAGCTGCCACACCCATCTCCGTCTGACACCTGGAGCACGTGACCACCGCCCTGGCCTCAGTCCTGAATCCTATAGGTCGAAAGGAATCGTATACTAGTGGGAAAACAGAATCAGCTAAAATCAGGTCTCCAACTCAACTTCTCTCCCGCGGTTTAAAATGTTCCCGAGTCGGAAAAGGGCCTTATATCGTAACACGTGGATCACGTTTCCGAATGTATCTCCTTTATCAGAAAGGCCTTGGATCCTCCTCGGCGTGTGGATGCAAACCCGTGAGCACCCCAGCTCCTCCAGGAGCCGCTCCCCGAGCCCTCCGAATCCAGGCTGGGTTTTGGCCGCCTACTTTGCCCAAAGGAGTAAAAGGTGTTGGGTTCTCAGGCTGCTTTTCCGATGAGAATCAGATTTCAGCAAAACCTTTCTGGTTCAGGAAGGCGAAGGCCTACACCCATCTGGGCACACTGAGAAGAATCTCTGTGTGTCCGCCTTTTTTCTCCACGCACCTCCAGGCATGCTGCCCAGGGTGCAGTCCTGGATTCGGCGGACCCTCCAGCTCCAGGACTCACCGGCAATTTTCTGCAAGTGCCTCTACTGTCCCACTGAACTTTAGGGAAAGTGACCTTTAGTGGAGAGTCATGGTGTATGATACCGTCTGACAGGTTCCAAGTGAGTTCATTAGATGCTAATGCACCATATTCCAGCTAATTCTCTAGGACTCTTCCCATCTCTTATTCTGCAGTTTTATCAAGAAGGTAAAGAGCTCTTCCTCTATTGTGTTAGAACAGAGTGTCTCCTCCCTGGCTGTACCGTTAAATCCCAGGGACTACCAGTCGCAGGCGTGTGCTGAGCCTTATGGTGCACTCAGATCCCACTCAGCTGGCCCGTGTTCTTCACCAACAAGAGCTGCACGGACCCCAAGCCGCCTCGATCAGCACCCAGCCGGCTGGTGGCCTCAGGCCAGCGTCCACGTAACGCCGTCACTGCTTTGCGTCCCCTAGATCCCACGAGCCTCCACTTCCCTAGCAACCCCCCACCGCCACAGAAAGATCCAGAATTAGAAACGTGTGAACTGAACATTCCCCCCCCTCTATTTCCTCCCCGCCCCCAGGCCCGTCACTCAACATCTGAGATCCTCGGATCCTCGGAACACGCCGGCACCTCCCACTCTTCACGGACAGGTAACGAGACCGCCACCAACAATACGGGGCCCCGTCCTGTCCCACGGTTCTGGAAAGGACCGGGCTGCAGTCTTCCACCGGTTTTCTCCCAAGCACGGATTCTGAGTCCCATCTGCGCGTCACCATCCCCTGGGCAGACTCTGGAAACCTCTGGTGCCTGGGCTCTGCCTCACTTGAGTGTGCCCTGGGGGAGGCCCGTTCCTCACTCCTCCTCAGGTGAGTCGACCAGGGACAGAGCCAGCAGAGGACCGGCCCACCCCCCACCCCAATGGCACCCGCACAGCCTGGGAACTTCTTAAGAACGCACCTTCTAAGCCACACCCCAGACTGACGGCATCAGGATCTCTGGGGCTTCACACAGCCCGCCCATCCAGGGTTCTAGCAAACAAGACCAGGTGACTCCCAGACAGGCTCAAAACACAGTCACCATTTCAGACCCTCGGGAGGAAAAAGAGTGTCTCCCATGGAAGAGCCCCTGCAATGCTTCCCCAACTGCTCCCTGCGGTGGCCACCACATGGAGGCTCCTTTTCTAAAGGACTCTCAGATTTCTGTTCCTGAACTCTGAGGCTCAGCTGCAATCAGGTGGGACCCGGTTCCAGGGAGACAAAGAGACAGGGGAGGGACCAATCAGGACTTTGGGTCAAGCACCCCCAGCCCCAGCTGGCACTCTGGGGTGAGGGGGGTGACCTACGGCCGCAACCGCCTTGTGAAGCAGGAGAGGAGGGGGTGTGGGAAAAGAACAAGAAGGTGGGGCCAAAACAATAAATCCCAATCTCCCACGTGCCTGAGGCTGCACATCCAACTCAAAGACCCCTGGGCCACTTTGGCCACGGAGCCAAAGATAAGCAAAAGGAGGAGGCGTGCCCACGATTCTAGCGCCTGGGTCAAGATAGCAAAGGAGGGAAGGAGATCCCCTCCCCTGAGATCCCGCCCCGCCTCCCGCCATCCGCAAGGTGCCAGGGCCTCACCTTTCACGATGGTGGCCTCCTTCAGGTGATGGGACAGGAAGTCGATGCTGGCATAGGTGTTGGCAGAAGGCAGGGCGCCAGGGCCCGGCCCCCCGCACACCCCGCCGGCGCCGCCGCTCCCCACAGCGGCGCTGATGAGACCCCCGAGGCTGCGGGTCCGGCCCCAGGCGCCCTTGTCTCCCTGCGGCGGCGGGTGTGGGTGCTGCTGCGGGGTCGGCGACAGCCCAGCCTCGTCCCTCACGTCGATGGCGATATAATTGAGGCCGTTCTGGAAGCCGGCAGAGGTCTCCCTGCGCATGGGCGAGGCGCTGCCTCCCGGGCACCCAACCACGCCCCCGGGCTGACTGGGCAGCCTGGGCCGCGCCTGCTGGGGGGGCGGGGGCTGCACCTGGCGGGGGGACGTGGGGCGCTCGTCGCCCCCCGCCAGGCTACCGCTGCCGCCCCCTTCGCTGCTTTTCCTGAGAGAGACGTTTTCCACAGAGGCTGAGTTGTGGCGCTTCGGGTTATGGGCGAAGGAAGGGGACACGGGGGTCACAGTGGTGGTCGAGGAGAAGGTCTCGGAGCTGTGGCGGCGGCGGCCGCCCTGCGGGTCTGCGCGGATGACCTTGGCGCCCCGGTGAGGGTCTGGGGGCTGGCTGGCCTGCAGGAAGGCCTCCACACCGGACACCTGCTCCATGAGACTCAGCCTCTTGACGCCGGCCGTGGGGCTGGCCACGCGGGCACCTTCCGGCTTCGGGGGCGCAGCGATGGGTTGTGGCGGGGTGGCAGCCACGCCGAAGGCCATCTCGGTGTAGTCACCATTGTCCCCAGTCTCGGAGGACGAGGAGGAGGCAGCGCAGGGGCCCTGGGGAGGGGGCGCCTGGGGCAGGCGGTACAGCTCTCCCGGCGGCGGTGGGGGCTGCAGGGAAGAGGCGGGGGCGGCCGGGCGTGGGGGCAGCGGCGGGTAAGGGGAGGAGGCTTCGGGAGACAGGAGGGCGTCCAGGGAGCCCACGGGGTCCCGGCCCCGGCTGCCCGGCTTGGGCGACTTGGGCGAGCTGAAGTCGAGGTTCATGTAGTCGGACAGCGGGGAGCGCTGCCTGCTGTCGCTGCTGGTGCCCGGCGTACCCGAGCCCAGCGAGGAGGCCGGGCTGCTGGCGGACAGCAGCGACGACGACGAGGCGGCCGAGGCCAGCAGCGGGGGCGCGGGCGGCGACAGGCGAGCCCCCGCATCGCCGAAGTCGATGTTGATGTACTCGCCTGGGCTCTTGGGCTCGGGCGGCAGCGGGTGCTCGTGCATGCTGGGCAGG
>NC_043703.1:2848046-2849446 GCF_006229205.1 Suricata suricatta | reverse complement strand
CGGCAGCGGGTGCTCGTGCATGCTGGGCAGGGTCTGGAGCCCCTCCAAGGACAGGCGCGTGGGCCGCACGGCGCGGCAGCGCTGGCCCAGGAAGCCCTCCGGGCGGCCCCCCGCGCCGCCACCCGGCCTGCCGGGCGAAGGCACGACGGAGGGAGGAGGCTGCGTGTGGGCGGTGGGCGGCTCCAGCCTCTCCTCCTCCAGGATGCGCCCCACGGGGGAGCTCATGAGCACGTACTGGTCGCCGTCGGCAGCACAGGTGTAGGGAGCCTTGTAGGAGCGCGGCAAGGAGCTGCAGCAGTAGCCGGGCACGCCCCGCAGCGTCTCCCCGCCGTGCAAGGCGGCTGTGAAGAAGTCGGGAGGGGTCCCTGAGGGGCCCGCGTCGCTGGGGGACATGTTGAGGTAGTCCCCGTTGGGCAACAGCTTGCTGTCGGCGGCCTCCATGGACAGCTTGGAGCCACACCACATGCGCATGTACCCGCTGTCCTCGGGGGAGCTCTCGGCTGGGGAGCCCGTCTTGTAGGAGCCCCCGCCGGCCGGGAAGGCCCTGCTGGCCGCGGGGGGCACGGCCGCTCCCGTGGGTGGCAAGGCCGCGGTGGCCGCCCGGGGCTGCAAGATCTGCTTCGGGGCAGACACGCTGGTGGGGCTCATGGGCATGTAGTCGTCGCTCTTACAGCTGCCGCTGCCGCTGCCACCACCCATGAGGGCCGCGCCGGGGGTCATGGGCATGTAACCGTCGTCTGCACCCAAGTTACTGCTGCAGCTCCGGTGGGACCCGATCTCGATGTCACCGTAGTCCTCGGGGTACGGGTGGTAGGCCACTTTGGGAGACGAGGCGGGGCAGGACGGGCAGAGGCGGCCCGAGCTGCCGGAGAAGGCGACCCGCATCAGGGTGTACTCGTCCAGGGACGCAGAGGAAGGCTGCGGCGCCGGCCGCTGCCGGGCGGGGGTGGTCAGCGAGTAAGTCCTCTTCCGCAGCCCTCGGTCCAGGTCCTGGGCCCCGTCCCCCGACACTCTGCGGTAGGGGCGGCCGCAGTGGCTCAGGGGCCTGTCCATGGCCATGTGCCCGCAGAGCTCGCTCCCACTGCCGTCCCTGGCCGGGGGCGTCTCGGCGATGGACTCGGGTGTGTTGCTCCTGTGGCTGCAGAACGTTCTCAGGTCCCCGGGGCTGGAGCCGTACTCGTCCAGAGACATGAAGCCGGGGTCGCTGGGGGAGCCCGAGGCCGAGGCGCTGCCGCTGGAGGGCCGCTGGCTCGCGGGCTGGTGCAGGGGGTGCTGCAGGTGCGGGTGCGCGCCCGGGGGCAGCGGGTAGGAGCCGGAGCCGTGCCCGCTGCTGGACGACAGGCTGCTGGGGCTGGTGGCTGCCGGGGGCGAGTGCGCCACGGGCATGGACATGGAGCGGC
>NC_043703.1:2824033-2847946 GCF_006229205.1 Suricata suricatta | reverse complement strand
GGGTGGTTCCCGGGTGCCCGGCCCGCGCCTTGTTTACGAGCATCACATTAGTCACCGGTGCGCGCCGGATCGATAGCGGCGCGGTGCCCTTTCCTGGAAGGAGGGGAGGGGCGCGGGCGCGGCGCCCCCGATCCGGGGCCGCGCTGGCTGCGGGCGGCTCCCAGGGTCCCACCCGCTCGGGGGCGCCCTTCCCCCGCGCCCAGGTCGTGGGCTCTTCCGGGGCGCCATCGGCGCCATTCACTTGTCAGGTTCCCGGGAAGTTGAAAGCGTCTGTTTGGGATGTAATTGGAGAAAGAGAAGGAGGACGAGCGGGCGTAGAAAAATGCAGTTTCCATAGTGCCGGAAAGAGGGCGGGCTCCGGCGAGAAAACAGCCCGCGGCCCGGGTCCGCGGCGGGAGCCCTCCTCCCACCAGAGCCTGCGGGCCCCGCGCGCGGAGGCGCGGAGGTGGGCGGCTCCAGACCTGCGCGCCCTTGGTCGGCAGCCACTGCCGCTGAAGATGCCCTTGAAGGAGTGCTTCCGATATTCGCGGCCCCGGGGCTTTCGGGGTGGCTTTTGCGACTTTCAGAGTCGATTACAAATAAGAACCCGTGTGGTCGCATCTCCTAAATGTCAAAGTGGGGGCAGCTGGTGACGATGGGAGTCCCCGAGTTCAGACCGCAGCAGGCTCCGGGGCTCCCAGGGACTGAGAAGGCTGACAAAACAGGCCCTTGTCTGTTTTCTTTCTTTAATTCGTGCGTCTTCACGAAGTAATGTGAAACAATAATGTTGGTTATTTTTTTCTTAAGTCCTGGAAGTTTGCCTTTGAATAGCCTCTATAGTTTATGAAAGTCATTATTTAAATGTAATGAAATCTTAAGTCTAAGGAAAATGAGATTGTGATTTTTGAAACGGTGATACATACGTTAACACATTTGTCGACATGTGACTTAAAGATCCGGGGATCCTTCAAGTTATCTGCCCAAAGATAACAGCGTGTTTATTTTTTAGCACGTACACAGTTATGATGATCGATGAGTGGCATAAATTTGGGAAGAATAATTGGTGATGAGGCATATGTCAATAGTAGACTTTGCCTCAAGGAGGTGGATCTAAAGTCGATCTTACATTTTCAATCATGCTTTAAATAATAATACCAATGGGAATGTTGTTTGGCTGTGTGTCTACGGGCATATGCAGGGCGTGTGTGAGTGTGCGTGTGCCCGCGTGTTGGGGGCACCTCCATGGACTTGGTCCTTTGGTTTCCTGTTCCTTTCAGATCTTGCTGTCCTTCCTACGTTAGCAAATGTTGCCTAGCAATATGTCTGCTCAGAAAAGAGAGATGAAGGAATTCTTATCTTGGAGTCTAAAGGAAATGTGGCCCAATTTTATCGGCTTTGTGAGGATTTCACTCTCACCACGGGAGGGATCTAAATGGGCCTGCCTGTGTGCTCAGGAACCCTAACTAGCAGACCCCGGGGCGCCCCCTCCCACTCAGCCTAACGGGGTACTGAGCTCCTCTAAGAAAGTGTCTCCAGTTGTTCTGTTCTTTCTTTTTTGATTGTGGCTCTTTGTACAAAATCAGATTCTCACCCAGGCACTGAGAAACTGACTTGCTGTGCCTATCAGGTGTTCACAAGTGTCACCTTCCAGCGTGTTTTCTTTCTGTAGGGCCTTTCCGGAGTTCAAGGCAGTATCCGATGGAAGGTTTTCCGGCGTGCTGCCTGGTCCTCAGGACAGACACCCCCCCCCCCCTCCATCGGTAGCTTTCTCATACCAGAAAGATCCCAGACCTCCCTGAGCAAAACTGCAAACTACTTGTCATTCTGAAGTCCTAGAACGTCTGAATACAAGTGTGGGAGGTTCAGTTTCCATTCTCATTAAGAAGTCGGCTCTGTTATTAGAAGCATCCCTGTTCTTCCTCAACGAAGCAGCTCACGGTCTTCCTCCCTTCCCGTCGCCAAATCAGCTATTTATTTATTTAAAGCTTGTTTGACACCTTGTGATTTTCCAACTGTTCTCTCCTACTTTTTCAGCAAAAGTCAGCTAATAACATCTGCCAAGCTGCTCTCCGCGCATGGCCCGTGGCCAGCCAGCAGCCTGGATGAAAGTTTTTCTCATGGTCCAAGATCTCCCTTTGGAAGGTCTCTTTGGTTTTACGGATAACTAAACAGCCATATCTTTTAGCAAGGAGTGCTTTTGTGTTTGTTTGTTTTGCTTTCTTGAAATAAAATCACACACAAGGATTCTTTTGTTAAAACAAAAAGTCTTTTCTGGAATAATTTAACTACCTGTTATAAAGCAATTTCGTAAAAATGTAGACATTAAAAAATGCATCACAAATCTGCAAGACAAATAAGAATAATACAGATAATAGCAAGCATCGTAATTACTGTTTCATGTGGCAAAGGCACACATACGGAGAAAAGTAGGTAACATTTTAGCGCTTGTGAGTTGTTTTTTCCCTTTTTCATTCTTAACCCTGTGTAGCTGTTTGACAGTATTTTCTATGTCGCTGAACTGTGTCTAAAAACTAACTGAGCAGATAGTTAAATGGAACACTATGCAACCAGTTAGAATGCTTCAATTTAAAACGTGCTTTCTGAGGAAAAAATAAAATAAGATAAAATAAAAACAATGTGCTTTAGGAGGCATAGATTTTAACTTCAGAGACTTATGTCCGAGGACATGGTCAGTCATTTTAAAAAGCAGAGCATTTCATCGCATTTTGCTTTATTAAATAATGTCGTTCAGAAACTCATTTAATAAGTTTCTCTGAGGAATGAAGCATGAAGGGATGGTCCTCATGCAGAATTCACAAGGGACTTCCTGCACTTTCAAAGCTGGTGTTTTTGTCACAAATATATTTGCTAATATGTTTCAACTGAAATTTCACAAGAATTTTGTAACATTCTGTGCAACAGAATGATTTACATGAGAGAATGTAACTACTGTTTGGATACCTTCTACGTGTGCCTCGCATTCCCAATGTTTAAAGGACCAAGATGTGTTAGTAGATTAGATTTGCTCCTTGGAAATTGTCAGCGCCTTCCCCTTTAGCATTTATTTTGCTCACCACAAATACGTGTATATCTTCGTTTGTCTCTTTCTGAAATACTCATTGGGGAGAAGCGATTTTCTCAAGGAAACGACTCTTTCACGTCCATGTGTGGTGGAGCAAACTACTATAACTTTAAAAATAACAATTCTTCTGGAAAAATTATGCACTGAATAAAAACTCTTTAGAAAAATGCTCATGTGCACAAACACAGCTAGCCCAATCCTCAAAACATTTTCATTTTAAATATAATTATACTGGAGAAATGTAAACACATAAACCACCAGTTACAAAGTGACTATAGTTAGTAACTTCACATTTTTATGAACTCACCTCTGGATTTTGTTGTGTTTGAATCTTGAGAATATATTTCTAAATTAAGAACAAAACAAAACAGACCTTTCCCCTCCCACAGACTTTCCACGCTAGAAGTAAAAGTTTTACATTAATGACTGCATCACATTACTAAACCATAAAAAAGGGTGTGGGTTCTTCTTAGAATAACCCTCTCGGAATGCTTGGCCTTGTCACAAAATCAACGTTTTGCACGACTAGATAGGGGCCCTGGGTAGGACTGGGGGTCAGTGTTCTAGCTCCCGGCTTAAAACGTTGTTTGTTTGTTGTTATTGTGGTTTTCTGTCACAGCAGAGCAAAACCGTCTGCTTCTCAGTGTGCAGGTCATGAGCAGCAGACATGAAAAAAAAGTCTCTAAAATGACACAGCTATATTTTCTAGAAGGGAGGGGGAAAGAGCGGTGAGGAGAGCCGTGTGTCCTTGAGCAGAGCAAATGTTGGGGAGGAAAGACCAGGGCATCGATCCCTCTGTTTGCTCTAGGAGCGAGCTTTCGCCCTATTTGGGGACCGCTCTGGACGGAAGTAGGACACAAGCCACCCTACTTCCCCCAGACGCTCTGGCGTTTTGTGGGGCTGGATCGAAGTCAGAAACCTTCCACTTTGCTGCAGTTCACGTGCTGTCTCCAGGCTTCCCTCTGAGTCTGTTTTCTAGAGTTGTTTTGAAATCCAACCTAAAGATAACAGCGAAATGTGACCGGTTCTTGTGAAGGGTGCCACCAACTGGCAATGTGTCTTCCTCGGGCGGAACAGGCTTCTTGCAAGACGCTGAAGCCAGGGGTGTGGCTTGCTGTGTGCAAGTCTAAATAGGTGGGGAGAGACAATTTGGGGTGAAACAGAGAAATACGGACACTGAGCGACTCAGGACGTGATCAGAAGACAAACCAAGGGATACATTCGATTTAAGGACTTGTTCTTTGTGATTGGCTAAGTACCAAGCTCATACGTCCACATTTTCTAATATATTTTATCTCCAGTCGCATGTAGGAAAACTGAATATCAATGTTCGTTTAAGATTTTGGAAAACTTGCTATGCAACAAAATTCAAACAAACAAGGATCTGACCTCAGGACTATTTTGGAGTAAATGTGAGTTACAATCCAGATTTGTTTGTCTTGCAAGCAAGGGTTTTATCGTATTTTCTCACTAAATCAACCTATCAGTCTCATTTTTTTTTTTTTTTAGACTAAGCCGGTCATCGTGAGGGATATTGAAAAGGAATGTTTGAAAAAGTATGGATAGGAAAGAAAACATGTCTTAAAAGCCAAAAATAACAAAATCATTTTTAAACTATAAATAATAAATGGCAGTTAATAAATGTCAACTGTGACTATTTTTTATTAAAATAGTGTGAACCTATGCACTCATGACTCAGTTTTCAACTCTAAATGTAACAGTTACATTTTCTTTTTAACCGTTTTCCTCGGTCTGTAGAGAATGTGAATAACAGAGGTACTTAAGTTGGCAAACAGCGTTCAGAGGTAAGTTATCTACAGAGCGAAGAGATCAGAGGTCTTGCTTTCTTTACCATGAAACATGCCTTTCAGGCACCTTATCTGTGGATGGAAGAAAGGTGGTGATATGTAAAACAGCACTAATAATACCCAGTAAGGGTAGCTCATCACTATTTTCACGTATGTATTGAATGGGATTCTTACCAGTCTGTGGGACAAGTAAAATACATATAGTTCTCCCATAATGCTGAGATTGTAACTGTGTGCTTCCAACGCAAGTGAAAACAGAATTTTGATCTTTTCATTCTCCTCCCGGGCCCAAGCTTCACTAACGTGTCCCGTGCACCCACATACAATGTTTAAGAGGCACGATTAGCTTCTTACGTATTATTATTATTATACTTTTTGCCTTGTTTAGATCGCACATAACAAAGGATATCAACTGCCCTATGGAGGAAATACAGATTAGTGAGGTCACAAGAAAACAATACAGATGCATTTGGTGCCGTTTCCTGCTGCTCGTTGGGTGTTCAGTGGAGACGTCAGTTCGGATACGCTGGTTGTGAGAATGGCCACAGCAAACGCAAGCCAGCCTTCCCCGTCTGCTGGTCAGTTCTCTCTGACGTCAGCCTATCTCTCGTCTTGCTCAAAGAAGAAACAATAAGAATTCTATATAAAATTTTTTCTTTAAAAAAATTTTTTTGTATTTATTTTTGAGAGAGACAGAGCAGGAGCACAGGAGGCGCAGAGAGAGGGGGAAACACAGAATTGGAAGCAGGCTCCAGGCTCTGAGCTGTCAGCACAGAGCCCGACACGGGGCTCGAACCCACAAGCCGTGAGATCATGACCTGAGCCGAAGTCGGATGCTTAACGCCCCCAGGTGCCCCTAAAAATTGTCTTAAAGTTACATTTTATACTGCAAGAATGCCTTTTTATGTATTTACCAATGCTGTTGAAAAGCAAGTGGAAAATGGAACATATTGCGATTTTGAGCGTTGATATTTTTCTGTTTTAGTTTTGGGGAAACTCGTACCTGATTTTAAAATTTCTACACACTAGAAGTGTATTGTGATTTCAAAACGGCACCGACACCCTCATAGTAGAGTTAAAAGGGAACCCTCCTTGGATGAAGTTGCTGTGTTATAGTTGGAGACAGTAGGGCAGTAGGAGGGGCCGTTAGCACACAGGCGCGTTTACGCCTTCGGCTCATGCAGTGTGCGCACCGCCAAGTTGCTGAGCATATGTGCGTGTGCAGTATTTGTTAGGCGTCAGGCATGTTTTAGGAATTATTTAGAATTAAGTCTTTGCCCTTTGTTTTCTATCTAAATAATTAGGCACTGTTTCCTTAAGTGATTAATGTTTAAATTTCTTTTTTTCCTTGTAGATTTTATTCAATATTGTCTTACGTATAGGACACAAAAATTATTAGACGTTATTATGACCATCATCTGGCATTTTCTTACTGGTTTTTATTAATTCTTTTTTTTTAATTTGTTAATGTTTATTATTTTTGAGAGAGAGAGAGAGAGAGAGAGGGCAAGCAGAGGAGGGGCAGAGAGAGAGGGAGACACAGAAGCAGATTCCAGGCTCCGAGCTGTCAGCACAGAGCCCGACGTGGGGCTCAGACTCACAGACCGCGAGATCATGACTGAGCTCAAGTCAGTGCTTAACCGACTGAGCCCCCCAGGCGCCCCCATATTAATTCTGAAGGCTGCTATCTTAGCCTCTTCTTGCCAAGATTATGTGGCAGAGAAAGTGATTTTCATCCCCAAGCACAAAACGTTTACAGACTCTCTCACATCACATCAAACTACGTGTTCAGGAAAACTGCTGGACCAGGAGATGTGGGAAGGAAACAAGACGGGAGCTGCACCTTGTTAAATAGAACTGTCTTCCAACTGGAATTCTGTTCACACGTAGAAGAAAGGGGACGCATGAGGAAAAGTACAAGGCAAAATGAGGCAACTTTAAAATGAATCTTTTTTAAGGTGTCTTTTGATTCGATTCCATTTCGTTTGACTGATGTGAGGTGTTGAGCGGTTGATGTGGAAATTGCTTTGCGAGTGACCCTGAGCGGTTTGGTCGGACCACAGCTCCGGTGGCCTCTGACCCTGCACCCAGCCGTCAGCTGTCCCCCTCAGCCCCACAGAAGCATCTCTGTGGTGTCCCCGCCCTGACTCAGTGCTCAGGTGGAGAGCCACAGCGCCATTGTGCCCGCGTGGAAGACCCCACCACCCCATCATCGGTTCAAACTGCTCTGTAAATACAATGGACCCATTCGCTGTGGCGCCTCACTGCTGTCCCCCCGCCTCTCCCCTCTTCCGCCTCCTAAACCCTGTCTGCCGTCTCTGGCTTTCTTTACCCCATGGTGCTCCTCCTCGTCACGACCGGGTCACAGTTTCAGACATGAAAATGCATAATGAAAACACGTCAGTGATAAGAACCAAGTGCCCGTTGTATCAATAAGGCACATCCACTTAAATAAATCGAGGGCGCCTAAACCCAGTGCCTGCGCTCCAGGGGACCCGCTGAGCACGCCCTGGGGAATGAGACCCGTCAACACGCTCTCCAATCCTCGTCTCATGGAAGCTCCTTTTAGTGAGTCAAACATTACTAATTCTATTGAGTCCAGTGTTAGGTTAATTTTTAAAAAGCCAAGTTCTGACCCCACCTCGGTCTATGGGCTGAGGAACTATTTACATAGGGAATGACACGGATGTGTGGTTCTGAGTATGACATCTGGTGACAAAGTCATATGAACCCCGTGAAATCTGTGATTCTAGCAAGATTATCAACATATGTCAAGCATTTCCTTTGTGCCAGACCCTGAGTGTGGCCCTGTGGGCACAGAAATGCAAGCCTGCAACCGCCCCCCAGGGCTGCCTCGAGCTCCCTGGGTCCCGGGCTCCCTGGGTCTCGGGCTCCCTCGGTCCCGGGTTCCCTGGGTCCCGGGCTCCCTGGGTCTCGGGCTCCCTGGGTCTCGGGCTCCCTGGGTCCCGGGTTCCCTGGGTCTCGGGCTCCCTGGGTCCCGGGCTCCCTGGGTCTCGGGCTCCCTCGGTCCCGGGCTCCCTGGGTCCCGGGCTCCCTGGGTCCCGGGCTCCCTGGGTCTCGGGCTCCCACACCTATGCTGGGTAAGTGACATATGCTTGGTGAGCCCCCTTACCCAGGCCTCTCTAGGAACTCGCTTGCAGAGGTCGCCCTGTGAGATAGAGCAACGGCGGCGCCGTCCAGCACGAGCGGCGGGCTGGCTTGTTTCCTGCTGTAAAAGAGCCGAATTCCCCAAGGCCGTCGAGGGAGCCGGGGCAGCCTGCAAGCAGCAGGGGCGTCTCCATGGCCTCCCCGTGGGGCTCGCGGGGAGGCAGGAGCAAGTGGCTGACCCAAGCGGTGCCCGTCCTCTGCCAGCCGGCACCGTACGAAGCAGGCTGCCCACTTAGCTCGTAAGGAGGAAGAAATGCAATTTCAGACCCTGACAGTGCCCTCCGGAAGCTCCCCGTCTTAGTGGTGCGAAGAAGAGAAACTAGATGCAGATAGCTAAATCGTGTTAAGTACAGAAATAGGTCAGGGAGAAGAGCACGTTACAAAGTTGGCGTTTTACCTCACCGGGGGAGAAAACAGATGCTCCAGCAAATGGGGACGGCACAGCTGGAGAGTACATGTGGAGACACGTTAAGTTTGTATGTTTGCTTGTTTGTTTATTTTGAGAGAGAGAGAGAGAGAGAGAGAGAGAGAGCAAGAACAGGGGAGGGGCAGAGAGAGAGAGGGACACACAGAATTCGAAGCGGACTCCAGGCTCTGAGCTGTCAGCAGAGAGCCCGATGGGGGGCTCGAACCCACAGACCGTGAGATCATGACCTGAGCCGAAGTCAGGCTCTCAACCCACTGAGCCCCCCAGGTGCCCCTGCAGACATGTTAAATTTGAAACCTGTCTCCTTTCACCAAAACGTCGGTTGAATCAAATACTTAAATATTAAAACATGAAATCATATAATTTAGGAGAAAATTAAAGAAATATTGATGACTTTGACTTTCTAAAACAGAATTCTGCAGGGGGAAACAAAGTCAAAGTGCAGAAAGTGAACTGGGAAGCTATCACAAGAACAGGGAAGACTTAGCAGATAAAGTGCTATTTCCTCTGTCTTTGTGTCATACCATAAGGGCTCCTATAAGACAAGTTAGTAAAGAATCCAAAGTCATAGTGTAGAAACGAGTGAAGGATCAGAGCACGAACGTCATGATAATGTAAACAAGTGCAAGGAAGTCTTAAATAGTTGAATGTTTGCTTACCCTTTCCCATAATAAGATAAATGCAAATTAAAACCACAAAGTGGCACAATCATTCAGCTATCAGATTGGCTCCAACTGGGAATTTGATAACGCAGTGCGTTTGCCAGAAGGCCGGGGAAGGTTCCCACGCGGGGCCCCGGTGGTACCAGGTGAAGCGCTGTGCCGAGCAATGTGACTCTATCGAATGGTAAATGCCCCCGTGCCCGGATGCACGATTTGACTTCTAGGAGTTACTCGTGCGTATGTGAAGTCATTTCTTTATGAGGGTGTTTATCGCCCTATGACTGGACTAGAAACAAACACATGTACGTGAAATGATATGAACTGAAGTATCTTTATTCCAGTCTTGCCTGGAAGAACAAAAATTCGGAAGCAAGTTGAATACCAACAATTTGGGACTGGTCAAACTTGATCTCTCCCTCTACCTACCTACCTACCTACCTACCTATCTTAGCTTGTAAGGAAATATACAGATGGCGTTCCCAGTCATGACTGAGTGGCAATTTCACAGCGTTTATTTTATTCTGGTTTTTTTAGAGAGAGAGTGAGAGGGAGCAGGATAGGGGCAAAGGGAGAGAGAGAGAGAGAGAGAGACAGAGAATCTTAAACAGGCTCCATATCAATATGGGATTCGATTCCATGACCCTGGGATCATGATGAAAATCAAGAGTCAGGTGCTCAACCAACTGAGCCACCTAGGTGGCCCTGGATTACAATTTCAAACATGATTATACATAATTAAAACATTTTAATGCTAATAAGCAAGAGCCCATTTTATGAACAAGGCACAGCCACCTAAAGCCCGGCTGGTGTAAGTGTGGTACAAATGAACCCAGGATCTAGGTGATGGGAACAGGAACCCACAATCACATCTGAGGAGACACTGTAAGGTGGGCATTTAAGTCACGGTGCATGCAGGTCCGGGCTGGGGCGGGGTGAGAGACGGGTTTTCTGAGTTTTATCTGGATCTGTTCAATGGTCAAAGGTGTGAGAATGATTAATCTTAGTTTTACCTGAAGGCTCAGTAGACCTTGGTGATGGTTGGGGTGCGGGAGGAAAGGCAGAGTCAGAAAGGGTCCTGGAAGGCCTTGTGGGATGACCGGGCCCCCGCAGCGCCCTCTCCTGAGAGCAGGTCGTGGAGGGAGAATGGAGACATGCCCTAGCCGCAGGCCACCCAGGGAAGATGTCAGCGGACTGCCGGAGGGAGGGGGTTGGGCAGATCAGCCCGGGGGCCCTGGGGCCCGGGGCAGGCTTGCTAGCACCATGCCAGGAGGGTGAGCGAGAGGAGGCAGGGCTGCCCAGACCGCACTGGCATTGGGAAGTCGGAGGGGGAGCCCCCCGAGGCCCAGGGAAGAAGCAGCCTTTGGAACGGGAGGAAACCGGGGGTGGGGTGTCCCAGGTGTGGCAGCAGCCACAGCGACCACCATAGGGGTCATCCTGGGAGGTGGCCTGCGTCTCCCTCCGGGCATCCGTGGAGACAGGAGATTGGAACGAAGCCCAGAGATGCACAGAAGATGGGCCGGGGTCCCTGAGAACAAAATGCAATGGTTGGACCACTTCCCTTCTGCGCTGGAAGTCCCGTGTGGGCCAAGGCCATGGGCGTCGGGAAGGACAGCAGGTGCGGGAAAGCTGAGACGGGGCCCAAGGGCAGCAGGGTCCTTAGGAGGGAGCTGGGGTTCTCATGGGTGTGTCCCAGGTGTACAGTGGGGTGACCCTTAGAAGAATGGACTAGAAGCCTTCGAGAAACAAAGGAGGAAAATGGGTTGGTCGGAAGGCAAGGACCACGCAGCACAACCCCGTGGGAGTTTCGGGCCAGAGTATGATGCCAGGCAGATTGAGTTTCCACAGTGTCTGTGAAGATGCTAATTGAGCTGTGTGACCAGGGGTGTGGGAGGGCCTTTGGGAGGGTGCCCGAGACCCCTTCTCTCTGTTTGGCTTGCGCTGGCCTGGGTTCACAGAGGGGCACCAGCCAGGAGGCACCTGGTGGGGGACAGGGGCAGAGAGAGACCTGCATGTGCCCCTGACTGCTGCGTGCGGCCTGTCATGTCTGGACACGGCCTCCATCCTTCCCTCTGTCTCGTGGCTGTTTGGTTATGAGTCCCGGAGCCCCCATTACCGACTCGCCCCCAAAGTCAACATCATCTTGCTCTTTCTTTTTTGTTTTTAATTTCTTTCAACATTTATTTATTTTTGAGAGAGAGAGAAAGGGGGAGAGAGGGAGACACAGAATCCGAAGCAGGCTCCAGACTCCGAGCTGTCAGCACAGAGCCCAATGCGGGGCTTGAACCCACGAACCGTGAGATGGTGACGTGAGCCGAAGTCACACGCTTACCCGGCTGAGCCCCCCAGGCGCCCCTCTTGCTCTTTCTCTGCATTTCTGGAACATGGTTCAGAATCCTTTCTTGACTCTCAAGCTGACAGCCCATTAAAACTTTTTTTTTTAATGTTTTATTTATTTTTGATACAGAGAGAGACAGAGCATGAGAGGGGGAGGGGCAGAGAGAGAAGGAGACACAGAACCAGAAGCAGGCTCCAGGCTCTGAGCTGTCAGCACAGAGCCCGACGCGGGACTCGAACCCACAAACGTGAGATCTGACCTGAGCCAAAGCCGGAGGCTTAACCGACTGAGCCACCCAGGCGCCCCCCGACAGCCCATTAGAACTTGTTCTGGTAATACCCGTGGCAGATGCAGCCGGTCCACACCAGCAGCTCCCTTTGGAAGCCCCGGTCAGGAATTCCCAGAGGTCGTGCCATCAGACGACTGTCAGGGGCCACCAACCACGCGTGGCGAACGAATGTCGACGCCATCCTGGAGCAGGCCTGGAAGCCGGTGCCCACCTTTCCTCCCGCCCCCCGGGGTTCTTCACTCCGCATCGCAGAGCACGTGCCTTCCGGCTCTGTCGACCCCCGCTTTACTCCGGATCCGCTCTCTCTAGGAACCTGCCTCATGGCTGGTGCTCGATACCCTCTTCTCTGGCCTGTTCTCCCTTTTTGCATTATACTTGTCTACTTTTTCCTCTAATGGAGCATTTTTGCCATTCTAGAAAATCTCCGATAAACTGATACATTAAGCCCTTTGAAGTATAAAGGGCCCGCACATTGTGAGTAGTCAACAAAGGTTTGTTATGATTTTGTGTTCTGTGTCCCACCGTCTGTGGGCCACAGCCGTGGAACCCTCGTGGACCTTGTGTTCCGGGAGCAGAAGGCTGACACCTGAGGGCACACAGAGGCTGGTTTCTTTAGGTCGGGGGGGGGGGTTCTGGAAGGTGCATCAATGACCCGGGGACAGGAGTGGGGGCCTCGGGTGCAGGAAGAGGGCGGAGTGGGGAAGGGAAATAAGTGATCCAGGGAACCTACAGTTTGAGAGTGTCAGACTTACAGAGCTAAGAGCTGTAGAGGAAGTCACTGGCCTCAAGATTTCTAGAAGAATCCGTCCTGGCGCCCCCTGACGACGGGGCTGGGCGAGGTTGGCAAGTCGGAGCCTTCTGGAAAAGGAATCAGACAAAGTTTACGACTCAACCCCCACTACCTCATGCGCTATATTGTGCATCCTGGAAAAACATATAAGAAGTCGATATCTAGTACAAATTAGTTGATTTTTAATAAACATTTCTATATTTGGTTCCAGAAAAATGATAATTTATTTTCTAACCATTGCTAGAGGGGGGAAAAATGAATAAAGCCAATCAGAAAAAAAAGCTGAGGATTTCTAGGAGAAAGAATGTAATTTTGTAAAAAAGAGGATTAATAGATAAAATCTTAGTCTATTTCTCATGTGCTATTACAGTAATCTAGGATTTGTTTATTCTAATTCTTAATTCCAGAAACCTCTCAAGATGAAGCGTGTATGTATTTGTTAAGTTTTTATTTAAATTCTAGGTAGCTAAAGCCTGTATATTTTTTAGAGCTAGGGAGAAATCTACAATCTGGGGGTCAACTGGAAGAGAGAGGCTCCCTCCACCACCCCCCACGTCACTCTCCTGCCATAGACTGACTCTCCGTGTCTTTGTAGCAGACAGCTCTTACTTCAATGCAAACATACTTTTCAGTTTTGAATTTTTTTTTACATTTATTTATTACTGAGAGACAGAGAGAGACAGAGCATGAACAGGGGAGGGGCAGAGAGAGAAGGAGACACCAAATCTGAAGCAGGCTTCAGGTTCTGAGCTGTCAGCACAGAACCCGACGTGGGGCCCAAATTCGTGAACCTCAAGATCATGACCTGAGCCGAACTCGGTCTCTCAACTGACTGAGCCACCCAAGCGCCCCTCTTTTCATATTTTGAAATCTACTTTCCAACATGCATCCTGGGTAAGAAGTGTACCATTCCGGTGAGCGATGGTAACAATGGGGGCGGCCTGGGCGTGTCGGGGTGAGGACAGATCTCCGTATCTTCCCCTCAGGGCTGCTGTAACCGTAAAATGGCTCTAATAAAATAAAGCCTTCAGGGCCCCTGGGTGGCTCAGTTGGTTAAGGGTCTGATTCCAGCTCAGCTCATGGTCTCGGGGTTTGTGGGTTTGAGCCCCGCTTGGAGCTCTGTGCTGACAGTTCAGAGCCTGGAGCTGCTTTGGATTCTGTGTCCTCCTCTGTCTCTGCTCCTCTCCTGCTCGCCCTCTGTCTCTCTCTTTCTCAAAAATAAATAAACATTAAAAATATAAATATAAACTATAAAAAAATAAAGCCTTAAAACGTTTTCTAAAAACTCTACCAGGAGATAGTGTTAAAGGTCACCAAATAGCATATGTTAACATAGTTATTTCATAGTATGTGAAGTTCATTTAGTAAAATCTGCGGTGATAGAAGCGTTTCGCCTCTCCGGAGAGGCTTCAAGTTGCACCGCCGTAAACCTGCTGTGACAGACACACAAAAATGTAACAGTTATTCCCAAAGATGTGCTTATTTCCGGAAGAACAGTGGGAGAGCAGGAGAGAGGAAGTGAAGGAAGCCGGGCCAGGGGAGATGGACTTGGGAAGTTCCAGAATGAGGAGGGCAGTGCCTGTGATCCCACCGGATGAAAAATAGTACTTCTGAACATCGGGAGGGCTTCTGTCCCAAGGCCGGTTTGCGCAGGAGCGCGCCAGGCCGGACGCTGGCCCCAGGGTGGCGCGCTAGGAAACAGGTGTGACCCTGCGTTAGACGTGTCCGTGGGAGAGCTGGGGTCTGACCGCCCGGAGAGGCTTGTACCCCCAGCTGGTAACTGTTTCATGACCAACATGCCTTTCTGGTCCCGCCGACCTCGCAGGCCGGCGCCGAGCGCACACCCCGCTCACGGCGGCCGCGGACCGCTGTGTCCCCTCACCGTCACCGCGTGCCCAGCAGAGGCCGCCGGTCCAGTGGCGATGGGGAATCCCACCTGTGTGTTCTGACTGCTGACGGAATGTGCTTATTGGAGAAACGTCTTAGGCTCCAGGAAAGTGAATAGAAGAAAATTTAAGTCGGTTTTATTGGTACCATCCAGGGACGTCTCCAGCTGACACCATTTGGCCATCATCATATGCATATAATACACATTCATATATGATAGATGTTACAAACATACAGAGGGCTATGCAGATAACCTGTATATTTTTGTGCAGAGTGGAAACAATACTGCTTATGAAGACATTGATCTGCTTTTAAATTTTCCAATGTCATCAGTTTCTTGATTTTTCTGCATGCCGCCCTTTTGTACAAATGCACTGGGATTCATTTAACTACTATCTTACGCTTGCCAGTTTTTGTGGCTTCCTTTTTTTTTTTTAATTTTTTTTAATGTTTCTTTTTGAGAGACATAGAGACAGAGTATAAACAGGGGAGGGTCAGAGAGGGAGACACAGATCCGAAGCAGCTCCAGGCTCCGAGCTGTCAGCACAGAGCCCGATGCGGGGCTTGAACTCACGAACTGGAGGCCATGACCTGAGCTGAAGAAGCTGCTTAACTGACTGAGCCCCCAGGTGCCCCTGTGGTTTCCTTTAATTTAATCTTATTTTAGAGACAAAGAGAGCGTGTGAAGGGAAGAGGGTTCGAGAGAGAGAATCCCAAGCAGGCCCCATGCTTAGCAAGGAGCCTAGTGTGAGGCTCGATCCCATGAACCATGAGATCATGACCTGAGCTGAAGTCAAGAGTGGCACCAACTAAGCCCCTCAAGTGCCCCCTAACCTCTTAGTGTTAAAAATGGGGCGCCTGGGTGGCTCAGTCGGTCAAGCGTCTGACCCTTGGTGTCGGGTCATGATCTCGAGGTTCATGGGATCTCAGGGTCTGTGCTGATACTGTGGGACCTACTTGGGATTCTCTCTCTCTCCCTCTCTCTCTGCCCCTCCTCTGCTCTCTCTCTCAATCTAAATAAACTTTAAAGAATTAAAAAAAATTAAACTGCAGTGACATAACATAATTTTACGGTGTTGTTGACCTCTTGCAAGCAGGTCGCTGCCCACTCAGTCCTCAAGCCGTTGGTGGCGGAGCTCGCTCCCAGCCCCAGGCCACGACCAGGGCCTGCCGACTTCCATCCAAAACACCCTGCAGACATGTCTCTTTTTCCCCCCCCCCCCCCCAGTTGATGCCTTGGTTTTGATGTTTCTGAGGTCCTGACGGGCTGGTACTCTACCAGTGCTTGTGACCTCTGTCTTGTCAAGTTCACTGTGGGAGGTAGATCCTGTTTCTCCTCTTCCAACTTTTCTTTCCCTTTTTTGATGGGATTTTGCTCACCGTAAGAAAAAATTCTTTACCTTATGCAACATACAAAAGGATATTTAGCAGATTTGCTGGTTATAAATAATTTGAAATCAGTACACTCAGTTCCAAACTTGATCAGTAGAACATTATTAATATTTTGAAGCCCACTGACTGGTCTTACTACCATCTTAAATTGTGTGTTGTCATTCTTTGATTGTCTTTATGACTTTACCACGTATATATATAAATCTAAATAATAAATCTCTATTTTTAACCCAGCAATTACACTACTAGGTATTTATCCAAAGGGTACAAAACTGCCGATTCCCCAATGTTTACAGCAGCGCTATCAACAACAGCCAAACTATGGAAAGGGCTCCTATGTCCATCGACTGCTGCATGCATGAGGATGTGTTACATGTATACACAATGGAATACTACTCGGTGATAAAAAAAAGAATGAAATCTTGCCATGTGCGACAACGTGGATGGAACTAGGGTGTTTTATGCTAGGAGAAACAAGTCAGTCAGAGAAAGACAAATGTCATATGATTTCCTCACGTGTGGAGTTTAAGAAACAAAACAGATGAACATAAAGGAGGGAAGGAAACAAGGAGAGGGAGGACCATGAGAAACTATTAACCATAGAGAAGAAACTGAGGCTGGCTGGACGGAGGTGGGCTGGGGATGGGCAAACGGGGGATGGGCGTTGAGGAGGGCACTGGCTGGTGTGAGCGCCGGGGGTTGTGTGTAAGTGATGAGCCACTAAATTCTACTCCAGAAACCAGTACCACGGTGTATGTCAACTAATGGAATTTAAATAAATTAATTAATTAAAATTAAAATATAAATTTCCACATTATGCTTCTTTTTAAGAATTATGGAAACATTATCATATAACTCCCATTCTTCTGCAACTTGCTGTTTTTACACATTATATATCTTTATTGAACCATAATTCATATTCCATAAAAATGTCCGTGCCGTGGTTTTTCAGCATAATCATGAATTTGTGAGATCATGACCACTACCTAAATCTGGAGCGTTTTCATCACACCAGAGAGAAATCGGCGCCCACTGAGGGTCACCCCGACCCTCTCTCCAGCCCCAGTCAACCACCAATCCTTCTGTCTCCCGTCAACATTATGCCCTTGATGGTCCTGTACTTTGATCAGTGTGGCTATCGGTCATTCATTGTAACTGTACACATGGGTAATAATTCTTCACTTCTGCCAGTGGAAATTTAGGCTATTTGTATTATTTTAATTTTTATTTTAAAATTACTTGTTTAAAAAAATGTAAGTTTAATAATTAAGTAATTTGTCGCAATAAAGCACTGCTTCGAAATCGCTCACACATTCTTAATATTTTCACGCACACTGATCTGGACGCAGGAATGGAATTTCCATTCTTAATTCTGCCCATCTTTAATTGTAATGCATGTTTTAAAATTATCTTCCAAAGTAACTATATGTTTTAAAAATTTCACTAGCAGGGTATCATTGACTTTAACATTTTTTTCCTGCATCCATGAGTGCAGAATAGCATGTCATGACTTTTGGTCTTATTTCCTGTGGTTGCTGCCGAAGTGGGGCAGCTTTTCAGAGGGTGGTTGGCTATTTGTGATTCATCTTCTGTGAAGTGTGCATCAACTTTATGCCCATTTTATCCCCGGGCTGTTGGTCCTTCCTCATTGGTTTGTAGGAGTCGTTTACATACTTTGTTCACTGACCCTTTATAAAAATGTGTTTTCTTGATTTGTTATTGCCTCCTCATTTTATTTACGTTGTCTTTTGAATAAGCAGAAATGCTAAATTTTTACAGAGTAAAATTTATCACACTTCTTTTTTGACTTCTGTGCTTTATGTTTTGTTTTGTTTTTAAAAAATCCCTATCCTAAAGGCCACAAACATTTATTCCTTTATCTCCTTCCTTCTTTCATTTCCATTTTCATTTGGACATTAATTCACCTGTTGGTGTATGGCATGTGATGTGGGCTCAATTCTGGTTTTTTTCTTATTCTTTTGGAAGTAGGTTTTGAGTAGTTGGCTTTTCCCCACTGGTCTGAATGAGCATCTCTGATCCAGCAAATCTCTTTGGTTGCATGGATGAATGCGCTCTCCTTGTTTCTGATTTCCTCTTTGCTATGCCAATATCGCACCATTTGATGACTATTTTATTAACACATCCCACTCTCTGGCAAAATGCTTTCTTCACCTTCCTCTACAAGAACATGTGAATGCTTGTAACCACAATTGCTTACACATTTTAGAATCTGCTTGACAAGTTTAATGGACCACCTAGCTAAAATTTAGATAAGTTTGGGAAGATCGGACATCTTTAAGGTACTGAGTTCTTCCATCCATGAATGTGGTATAGCTCCCAGTCTGTTCAGGGAACTTGAAAATATCTTTTAATAAAGTCCTATAATTTTCCCTATAGAGATCTTAAACATCTGGTTAGATTTATTCCAAGCACCTTGTATATTTTGTTGCTAAATAGCACCTGTATATAAAAATTCCACTTCCTCCTTTGCTTGGGTTTAGAAATAAAATTGATATTTAATCAGTTACCTGATATCCAGCAATTGTGTTAAACCTTGTTATTAATCTGAGTCATTTGGAGAGGTTCTGAGGGAGATTCTTTGTAGACAGTGTACTAGTAATGGGATTTTGGTGTCCTCTTTTCGAATTCTCATTCCCTCTTTTTTCTCTTCTTCCTGAACTCTCTAGAACTAGGAGTACATGGTATAAGGACCTCCTTGTCTTAATGACTTTTGAAAGGGAACATTTTAAATTCTACCATTTGGTATCGTTTCTGCTCAAGGAATTCAGTAGATTCCGTTTTCCCAGTTTAAAGAAATTCTCTTGAATCCCAGTATGCTTGCAGTTTTAAGCTAAAAAGATGTCAAAATTTATCAAATATTTTTCAGGACCTACTGCCATGACCTTTGAATTTTCTAGTTTACTTTATTGAGATGGCCAAAGACATTAATTGATTTTCAAATGTTAGACCAAATTTGTGTTTCTGGAATAAATTTAACCTTGCCATTCTTTTACTTTGGTTACCCTAAACACAGACTTTGACATAAGCTCTTTGTGTTGGATTGTCTGTGTGGGTCCAGATCGTCACCTATGCCCAGATGTTTAATTGACCTTCTCTCTCTCTCTGGAGGGCAGATAGTTCCTTGCATCCATCTTCTTGCTGAGCGTGGCTCTTGGAATTTCTGGTTGCATGAAAAGATCTAGCCAGACTCTCCTTTTCCAAGAGCCCTAGAGATTTTCTTCTGCTTCTTTGTGGATTTTTTTAACATAAAAAAAATTTAAGTTTATTTATTTTTTAGAGGGGGAGGGACAGAGAGAGAGGGAGACAGAATCCCAAGCAGGCTCTGAGATGTCAGCACAGAGCCCAGTGCAGGTCTGGATCTCTCAAATTGCAAGATCATGACCTGAGTCAAAATCAACATTCAGATGCTCAACCAACTGAGCCACCCAGACGCCCCTCTTTGTGGATTTTAAAACCAAAACACAAGGCTTCAGGACATGGGCGTTTGGCTCCGAGAGCAGTTATTCATAACTGGCTCACCAGTAGATCCTGCCCCATTTTGTTTTGTCCCCTGAGGATTTCTCTTACTTTCTTGCAAACTCGTTATGAACGTAAATAGATGTGGTGTTTATTTGATGATGTATAGGTATTTCATAGCAGAGAATTTTCAAGATATCAAATCTATAAGTTTCCTGGAAAGGGAAAACCTGAAGCTCTCAAATTTTTAAATTCAATCTAAAGAAATTTCCTGCAGTTTATTTTTGTTGTCATTGTTTTTATACTTAGAAGAATTTATAACTATTTTTATGCATATTCTTTCAACAGCATATTATGTGAATATCCTATCACACCAATATGTAGAAGTCCTAAATAAAATATATTAGGACAAAGTTACTTCACCTTTTAGAAATATCAAGCTCTAAGAGGGTGACTTAGGTCTTGAGTACGTGCGTGGATGGAAACGTACTTGCCACGTAAGTTATATTTTGCGATACGGGAAGAGAGAGGAAGAACGGAAATCTTCCTCCCCGACAGGTTTAAGGATGGCTGACCCCCAGGCTCCAGCCCCGCCTCTCACCCTTTACTTCCGGCGGCCGGAAGCTGCCGCCGAGACCCTCACGCAACGTCAGGACCACCGTCCGTTCTGCACAGTGGTCCCTGGATTCGGGCAGAATGGTCTTGCGGCAGGTGGCATTCCTGAACATTTGGTGACTCACCAATGAAATGAGAATCATGGTGACAGGGTTTATGTCGTGGATAAATGAGGTAACACGCATGAAATTACTCCACAAATGTTACTGCCTCTGGGCACATCTTTGGGAGAACGTACAAAGCGGCTACAAAGAAAACCTGCCCGATATTTGCCACTGACTCAACTCTGTGAAGAGCTTCAAGTTCGGAATCGAGCCATGAAAACGGCCTGGGTTAGGCCGAGGGCACCGCAGACAAAAGCTAGCCGCTTCCTGTTGTTCCCCATCCATCTCAGGCGGGCTTGGAAGCAGCATTACTTCCGTCCTCTCTCTCCTGGGCACCAAGGGCGTTTCCTTAGCTCAGCGCAACACCAAGTTCAGGATAGGACTGCAGGACAATGACCACCCTCTGCTTCGCTTCGGTCTCCCACCTGCCAAAGAACAAGGTCTAGCCCTTTGCTGTGTTCAGTCCGACACTTTTTTTTTTTTTTGGTCCCTTGAGGACTTTCATTTATCTGTTGATATGTGCTGTGTCTTTCTCCAGCTCGTCTTGTTCCCCAACAGGTGTGATCCCCAACCACTACATACCGAACTCAAGTTGGTGGACGCACGGCAGCCTTCACTGCCTGGGGAGCCATGAGAAGCTTCCCTGGTCAAGTGCAGGACACAGAACCTTGCTCCACCCTCAGGCCACCTGGGACTACCCACGATCCTGAAGACACCACAGTGGCGACCCTCCAGTCCCGCAGCATAGGCCCTCCAGCCACCGTCTGCGTGGGCCAGACTGCCGCTTCTGCTCGGGAGTGCGATGGACGGATGGCAGGGCCCCGCACAGGGATGGACGGACGGGGCCCCGCACAGCGCCTGCTGTCCCGAGTCTGCCCTGCCCGGGAGGCTGTCCACGCTGGTCCCGAGGTGCGAGGGACGTGCCAGCGGGCCGGTTGCCCTGCTCTGCATGACGGAGTCATTCAATGATGCCTCACCCTCCATGAAGTCACTATAAGGTCACCTCGTCCTTTTTCTCTTTTCCTGATTGACAGATATCACTTTTCCCCTTATATTTTTCCATGATAAACAATCTTTTGATGAATCTGTTACATATTTATTTTTGTTTCTATTTTGCATTATTTCCAAGGGATGGATTCTTGAACCTAGAAATGCAAGTTCAAAGGGACTAAATGTGTTAGCGTTCTGTACTTTGCTTCTGGGAGAAGCGTCCCGCTAGCCTCCAAGGATGCCTCCCTCTTTGTTTCTCTCCAGCTCTCGGTGTTCACATTGCTAACTATTCGTAGCTTGTGACGTGTGAAAGATGATGTCCCCATGTTCTTATCTGCTCTTTTTTGATTACTAGAAAGGTTGGAATGTCTTCATGTTAATTAAATACATGTACTTTGGGGCGCCTGGGGGCTCTGTCGGTTGAGCAACATACTTGATTTTGGCTCAGGTCATGATCCCAGGGTAGTGGGATCAAGCCTCACGTCTTCTTCCCTCTCTGCTCCTCCCTGTGACCTCTCTCCCTCCCTCTCTCTCCCTCCCTCTCTCTCTCTCTCTTTCTCTCTCTCTCTCTCTCTCTCTCTCTCTCGCTGTCTCAAAACAAACAAACTTAAAATAAAACACATGTAATTTATCTTTTATGAATCCTTACGTATGGTTTTGCTACATTTTTCTTGGGTTGCTAATGGTTTTCTCAACAAACTTTATGTGAATATTTATAGTAAGGTTATACTATTTGCAATGTAATTATTATAAATATTTTTCTGAATTATTATGTGAGTTTAATTTAGTTCATCATGCCTCTGGATCTTAAGAAGTTTTGTTTGTATGTTTGTTTGTTTGTTTTGTTTTCGTTTGGTTTGGTTCAGTTCACTGACCGGGAATTGGAAGTTGCTCTGCGCCCAAACATCTTCTTTATTTGCCATTGTGGCTTATTTAATAAACAATACTCATACTTAGCAATTCCTTCCTTGCCCCAACATAAGTATTTGCTTATGTTTTCTTATACTCTACTATGGTTTTATTTATTTGATGCTTTCATTTTGGTAAATGATGTGAATAAAAATAAAAATTGACACTCATATATAAGTACTAGCTCCCAAGACTGCATATTTATTTATTATTATTTTTAATGTGTATTTATTGTTGAGAGAGAGGCAGAGCATGAGCAGGGGAGAGGCAGAGAGAGAGGGAAACACAGAATCTGAAACAGGCTCCGAGTTCTGAGCTGTCAGCACAGAGCCTGACGTGAGGCTCGAAGTCACAAGCCAGGAGATCATGACCTGAGCCAAAGTTGGGCACTTAACCGACTGAGCCACCCAGGCGCCCAAGACTACATATTTAATGATCTGTTTATTCTCCGTTGATTTCTGTTGTTCCTTTTTTTTTGTATCACAAATAATATATTGACGAACTCTGTTACGTATAAAGCCGTACTTACTTAAATTCCCTGCAGGCCTGGGTAAACACCCAATGTAAGTGGACCCTGTTTCCACCGAAACCCGGGTACAAGAACGCTCCCGGAAGCTCTGTCAGCAGCCAAGACTGGGAACAGACTAGATCTCCAGCAGGTGATGGTGGATAATAAACCAGCTCATCTTCCCGACACGGAACACTAGACAATGGAAAAGAAGGAAGCACTGGGCAAGGGCAAGGCACCGTGGACCTGGGACACGAACCGTTGAGTGAAGACGCTCACACTGCGCGACTCCGAGTGTGCGCAGCTACACGCAGGCGGGACTGATCTCCGGCAACAACGTGCGCGACTTCGAGGGGCTTCGAGACGCGCCCGGGGCTTTGACTGAGCCGAGAAACCGTCCATGAAACCAAACATCCGTCAAGCTGTACAGTTAAAGTGTGTGTACTTTACACCTCCGTGAAAAAGTGAGAAATGTTCCTGTGTGGAATCCCTGAGCATTTAGAGTTCCTTTCCTGCGGCGCGTGGAGGTGAGCCTCAGAAGTCACCCGGGAGGTGCCGTCGCTGCTTCTGAGCGGGTCAGCGTTCTCTCCGAGGCCGCGCCTCACTTCAGAAACGCCCCGGGCCTGAGAACAGGTATCTGGATTCCAGGCCCGTGTCTGCTGCTGTTTGTCCTGAGAATTATCCTCGAAGACGCCATTTCCACGTCGCAGAGTCGGGTGTGCAAACGCCGTGAGTGCCGTCCGCGGGCCGGGCGTGACGCTGTCTCCTCGCCCCTCCCTTCTCCTAAGGCTGGCGCAGCACACGTCAATGTGAGCGCGTCGCCTCGGAGAGCACAGCGACCTCCAGACTTTGGACGATGGCCCCAAGTGAGCCAAACGTTTTACACCATGACCCTGTGTGTACGTCCATGTGGTCGACAGACAGAAATTCCTTGAAGCGGTACTTACCCTCGGCTGTTGTCCGATCCATCCTAGCTGTTGGAAACAGCAGTTATTTATCCACGTAAAGACCCGTGGGCAACAATCCACAGCGTGGAAGACGCTGGACTAGCCCTCAAAGAACCCAGCAGATTAACCAGACGGGATCTACGGTGAGTGTTACCTTTTCTTCCACGTCTCGAGGAGCATCAGAGCAGGGTACCCCCGCCCCCCATGCCCTCTGGCCCCTGGTCCTCTGCGCCTCCCTCAGCCCCTCATCCACGAGTGCCTGCCTCCTCCCTCCTTCCTCTCTTCCATTCCTGTTCTTTCTCTACCAACGTGTCTCATTCTCTCAAGCTTCAGGTCCATACCTTTCGCATGTGCACCTGCTCCCCCTGCATTCTGCGGACTTTCTCCAGGTTTCACAGGAGAAAGGCGCTTACCTGCACCAGTGGAAGAGCACAGACAGAGCCTCAGACACAATAGGGAGCAACCAACCCAAAAAGTGGGCAAACACACTCCATTTTATCCCTCTGCCCTTACCAAAAGCACCTTTATTGAAGGTTACACGTCC
>NC_043703.1:2822876-2823933 GCF_006229205.1 Suricata suricatta | reverse complement strand
CTCTGGTTCTGTGTCTCCTTCTCTCTCTGCCCCTCCCCTTCTCATGCTCTGTCTCTCTCTGTATCAAAAATAAATAAAACATTTAAAATAAATAAATAAATAAATATTTGAAAAATTGTTCTTAAGGAAAGAAATGGGTGCAGCCCAGTTCGCAGGGGACACAACCAGCTGCAAAGCCAGGAGTCACAGAAGGTAAATCACCAATATTCAAAAAGACAGAGACCGGTGTGCTTTGCAACGGGCCAGAAGGGCTTCGTGGAGAAATACGATTTGAGCTGTGAGCCGTCTTCAGATCCCCGTCCATGGTTCGGGGACCTCAGCTGGGCTGCGGGGGGCCAGGCCTGCCGCCCAGAGCAGCGTCAGGACCGCAGTGGGGCAGCAGCGTAGCAGCAGGCAGCCGGCGGCCTGAAGCCAAGTCGTGGACCGTGTTCACCGTTCCGTGCCTGTGGGACTTTAGGAAAATTCTTAATCTCTCTAGGATTAAGGATGCTTTTAAATTTGGGGGCACCTGGGTGGCTCAGTGGGTTGAGCATCTGTCTTCCACTCAGGTCATTTGTTAGTTGGAGCCATCTGTGGGTTCGAGCCCCACATCAGGCTCTGTGCTGACAGCTGGGAGCCTGGAGCTGCTCTGGATTCTGTGTCTCCCTCTCTCTCCGCCCCTCCCCCGCTTACTCTCTGCCTCACTCACTCTCTCAAAAATAAACATAAAAAAATGTTTTTAAACAGAGGATGCTTTTAAATTTTGAATCTTAAACCTTAGATCTTAACGTGCTCTAGACTTGAAGATGTTTTCCTGATCTTAAACACGGCATGAGAACATTCACCTTGTAAGTTTGTTTCAAAATCGGGCCCTTCCTGTGAAGACGCAGGCACAGAAGCTGGCACGTGATAAGCCCTTGCTAAACACAAGCTGTGATATTTCGTGAATTCGTTCTGGAAACATCCATGGGATGGCCTGAGCCCACAGTGGCACGGGCTTTCCTGTTTCAGGAGGGGCTGTGGACCTCGAAGGGGGGGCCTTCGTCAGCATTTAGGGGGTTAAATGTGCTTCCCAGAG
>NC_043703.1:2816615-2822776 GCF_006229205.1 Suricata suricatta | reverse complement strand
CAGCCACAGCGGCGGCTGTGGGCGCATTAGGCTGCAGCTTCCTTGGGCTGGCAGCACCCCACTGCCCTCTTGCTCTCTCCCTGGACTCTCTGAGCCTGGAGACACAAGGAAATGTCTTCCTGACACTCAGGCCTGGGCCACCTGACGTTCAAGGGCCTCGGCGTGCCATGTGGCGACTTCCGAGCCGTGGGCAGAGCAAGCGGGGGCACTTTGACACCACAGCCCACGCGGTAGAGTATCAGCCGGAGTGACGAGACACAACCTGTGTCCTTCCAGAGGAGAAGAGACAGAGCTGGACGCTCACGGCAGGAAGACGATGCGAGCACACAGGAGAAACCCCGGGACAGTGAGGCAGACGTTGGGGGGACGGCCAGCCGCGCCGGCAGCTGAGAGAACAGCACGGGAACCTTGGAGGCAGCGTGGCCTGCCCATACCTGACTTCAGACTTCGGGACTCCAGAGCTCAGAGGATAGATGTCCATACTCGCGACCATCAGTTGATGACACTTTGCTGCAGAAGCCCTGGGAAATGGACTCAATTAGCCTAAAACATCTGTGACGCCGGAGAGTTGGGAAGCAGGAAAGGCTTATTTCAGAAGGTCTGAGGAGGCCAGCCTGACAGATCTCCTGCCGGCCAGACGGACGCCATCTGGGTGTCAATGGGTAGAAATGCCAGAGATTGACATACATCACACAGATTTACACTCCCTGTGTATTATAATCACACTTTGGGATGATAATGGTATTTTTATAAACCAAATTGGTCACTTTTGGAGGACACTGAATAATGTGCCCATTATCTTGAAACCTCGGTAAACAGAGTCAAGCACGTCTTGTGTGTACCCTGATCAACTGTGTCTACCTAACTAAAAATTAGATGAGAGGAAAGGTCTTCTCAGAAATTTATCCCAGCCAATGAACGACAACAGAATGTTAGAGGCAGGTACCTGTCTCCCCATCCCCAAAGGCCCTTGGGGCTGAGGCTCTGAGCACCCATACTGTGTCGACAAGGAGCGACACCAGACAGGAAGAGCCTGCTGGTGCTGGAGCCATGCCACCTGTGGTCTCTCTGAAGGAATCAGACCCGAATCTGATCAGACCCCCGAATCCAGCCTCCCACCGGAGATGCAGGCAGTGAGACCCAGCACAGGAAAATCTACAGGACGGACGGCCTGCATTCTCCAACAGGTGCACTGTAAGAAGAGGAGTGAAATGGGTGAGGGGAGCACGTCGATTTTAGACTCATCAAGTTCAGTACAATAAAAAACAAAGCATGAAAGTCAGGACGGGGCACCTAGGGGGCTCAGTCGAGGGAGCGTCTGACTCTTGGTTTTGGCTCAGGTCATGATCTCATGGTCATGGGCTGGAGCCCCCGCATCGTGGTCTGTTCTGAGCAAGGGGCTCACTTGGGATTCTGTCTCTCCCCTCTCTCCCACTGCCCCTCCCATGCTCACTCGAACTCTCTCTCTCTCTCTCTCTCTCTCAAAAAGAGTCAGGACAGTGGTGACTCTGGAGCGGACCAGAGCCCGATGACTGGGATGAGGACACACCCAGGGCTTCTGCGGAGGCTGACAGTTCTGGGCATCGGCCAGGCTGCCGGGACAGAGGCGTTGGCTTCACAGCGAGTCACAGAGCTCACTGTTGGTGTGGTGGGCAGGTGTCTGTGCTGTGGGCTCTGCCCAAAGGATGCTGGTCAAGCTGGTGGAAACTCACTGTGGGGAGTCCTCATGGTCTTTTTTGACCATATGAGAGAGTTTGCCTTTCTGTGTCTATAGGTCTTTATAGACACAGACACACACTTTCCTCCGTGGGTAGGAGAATGGAGCCCCCGGTCTGTAGGACTGAAAATGGGTCATGGACTTCCACATGGACAGTTAGGGTCTGAGTACATCAGGATGATGGCAGTGCACGGGTCTCCGTCCTCACTCACTGATGTGCACATTCACCAAGCACTTGTTGCCAGGGAGTGGGAAAGGATGTTCGGGACCGCTATGGAAGCAGAGGGGAATTCCTAGGGCTTGCCGGAGGAATGGGAAGGAGCCTGAACACTGGTAAGACGCCGGCATTTACAGGGACTTCCAGGGGAGACACAAGTTTCTCTACACAGCAGATCCCCAGGCCGTGGGAATGGGGGAGAAACAGGAGGTGTGCCTGTCCGACTCCTTTGCCTGCAACTGACCCAACTCGAGCTGAAGCCACCGTAAGGGGATATTAAATGGAACTCGCCCAGGGCCTCGGAGGTTCAGGACGACCGGGCCGGGTCCCTCGCTGCTAATGGGAAAAACCACAGGACTTGCAAAAAGTCCTTTCTGAGCTTGTCTGCCCATTGCCCGCTGCCAGATGATGTAAAAGAAGACGGGGCACTCGAGGGCCGGCTGGGGAGCCCGCTTTCCCGAAAGAGAGTGGTTGGTCCGGTATGGATTTTATGACGTTTGTTCCAAGTCCAATGATGGGTCTTTGAGCAACAAGATGAACTTGCAGGATGAGGAGGCCTTCTGTGAAATCTCACAAGTCAGGCACAGCATTAAGGGTTTTTGCCAGGATCTTCTGGGGGAGTGACAGCCACCCCCTGGAATTGGTGGGTGCAGCTGAACAAAGAAACGGTCAACTCTTACCTCAACAAGCAGGAAGACGCAATGCGTAGAGCAGCCCACGAGGCTGGGAGCCCAAGACAGGGCAGATGTGGGAGACACTGATCTCCCAGGGTGGGTGGCAGCTGAGTGGAGGGAGCCGCCTTTCTCCCTGTCCCAGCGGGTACACCAGGGTCGGTCACTGGGCTGGAGCGCGACGCAGAGGCTTCTCCCAGGAGGACTGCGGGGGAAGATCGGTGCCAGGAGCCAGTCTTCAGCGGAGGGTGGGGCTCCTGAATCCACAATCCAGAGAGAACACCCAGCGCCCAGACGCTCACAGACAGAAAGAGTAAGCAACCAGACGTGAACCGTGTCCAAGCTGGACTTTCCCCTTCTCTTCCGAAGCAGCCAGAGGAGCAAGGGGCAGAGCGGACAAACCCCGGAATGGAGGGACAAATGCCGAGCCCAGGATTTCAGGCGTCCTTCCGCTGGGAAGCTGAGGTGTTTGAACAGGAAGGCAGAGTAAGGTGTGGATCAGGGGTAAGACTTTGATGTCTGGAAATGAGAGCCTTCCAGTCGCCGAGAGTGACCAGAAGGGGCCTGGGACTTGGCTAAGGCATCTTAGGAGGCAGAGATGAGGAAAGACGGAGAAGGCGTTGGAGATCAGTGGTACCACTGGCCGCACTGGCCTGGGGATCAGCAGGATGGCCTGGCCTGCGGCCCTGAGCCCAGCGCCCAGAATGGCCTGAGGGCACACTTGGGATCCAGAGCTTGCGTGATGTAATGTAATCTGCCCCCACGCTTTCCCCTCCCCGCCCCCCCCTCTTTGTTGCTGGTTCTGCTATTGTCTCCTGCGGCAAAGAGGTTGTCCCAGGGGTGGGAAGAGAGCTCCCAGCAGCACCCCACCCCCTGCCGCCCCTGTGTTAAGGGCTGGTGATCCCCCAGTGAAGGAGCCTCTCTCTTCCACGTGCGTGCCATTGGCCTCACAGGGACTCTCCTGCCTGGGGCTTGTCTGGGCCCCTGGAGCCCATCCTTACCGAGGACACCTGAGAAACCAGGACGGCCAGCTTCAGTCAGTGACCCGTGGTCCCAGAGAAAACCATCCAGCAAGGAGAGACGTTTGGGGGCCAACGAAATAGCAGGTGTCCCCTGTTCGGAGACCCGGGGGGTAAAGCACAATTAGGCATGAGCAGAGCGCCGCAGGAGTGGTCTGGGAGGCCGGGCACTAGGGTCCTGATTCAGTGTGGCCTCCATCATCGCTGGACCAGAAATGAGGTGCCACCTCTCCAGTCTGGGTACCATGGAGTCTGGAGCTGAGAGATGCCAACTGGGGGCAACCAGAAGTGCTCAGTTCACATTAACATTCTCCAAAGAGGAAAACTTCCCAGGAGAACAGTGAACTGAAGGCTGGCAATAAAGGTGCTCGGCCTCGCTGGAAATTCCAGCGCGCTCCATAGTGGCCTACGGAAACACAGAACCACACATGCGCAATGGCCAACGGGGCCGATTTCCCCACATACAATGAACATTTTTCTTCCAGTGCGTGACAGCCAAGGGAACCCAGGGGAACGCATTGTCTGTAAATTATCACCAGGCATCTGGCATACATTTTAATGCAGATGACCACGTGAAATACAGTCTTTTCACCGCCCACCCTGCTTCCAGCACCGCCTGGCTCCTCTGCGTCACCACCAGAAGACACAGAAATGGTGGCTGTTTTCCCCCTTCTTGATGAAGGTGTAATTTAGTGAGAAAAGCAAATAGTTTAAATAGAACACAGATATAACAATATGGTTCCTTTTTAGTCTCATATTATTTGGTTTTTAAAATGTGTTCTGGGGGCAGCGCCTGAGTGGCTCAGTCGGTTGCGCTTCGGGCTTTGGCTCAGGTCTTGATCTCGCGGTTCGTGGGTTCGTCGGGCTCGGTGCTGACCGCTCGGAGCCTGGAGCTGCTTCCGATTCTGTGTCTCCTTCTCTCTCTGCCCCTCCCCTGCTCAAAGCCTTCGCCAGCATCTAGCCAGACACGCGCATGTGTTTACATGAGGAAACACTGAGTGTGAGCACACGGCCCGTAATTGGGCAGCTAGCTCTAATCAGCGTCTCTCTCTCTCTCTCAAAAATAAATAAAAAACATTAAAAAAAATTTTAGTGTGTTCTGGGAAGCAAACCATCCAAACTAGAGGCTTTAAAGGAGCCGCATTTCAGACAGAGGTGCGTGTGTTTCTATCACACGTGAGGGATGGACGTGGGGGTCCGGCAGGTGACAGACGCGTCCCACACGACCCAGCGAGCCGCCCCCGGACTTCTACGTCTGCCTCTGCGATCCAACAGCTGCACGATTACGGGCCGTGTGCTCACACTTAGTATTTCCTCCTCTAAACACATGCGCGTGCCTGGCTAGATGCTGGCGAAGGCTTTTTCCTGGCCTAGAAAATTACCTTCCTCGACAGTGTTTAGACCCAGAGCTCTAATTTTGTAAGAAATACAGCTTTGGGGCTGTTATTATTTCAATTTCAGAGTTATTGGGCAAAAATGATGTGAGGTACTCTGCCAGGAACTGGAAAATGAAAAATAACTCGATGGGACTCAGCGTTCACTGCTCCCCCCACGTCCTCAGCCCTGGCTCAGGCCACGGCGTCTGCGCCCACCCAGAAAACTGCAGTCAACACGGGACAGTCACGCCCTCGCACACACCTCACCGCCTTGCACCCTGTCCACACTCACCTGTGACACCCGCTGGTGCACGCACACAGTTCACCCTCAGGCAGCTCCGCCCACAGCCGAGGGCGGCCAGAGAAAACACCGCACCGCCTGGCCTTCCCGGAACTTCCCAAGCGCAGGCAGCACTTGAGCCCTGGCGGCTGCACTGCTAGCTGTCCAGCGTCCCTGGGACCCGGGGCCCCGCCCCTTCCCCACCCGCACCCTCGGATCAGAGCTGCCGAGACAATACACTGCCATCTGGGGGCCTAGAACAAGAGACGTGCACATCTAGAGGCCAGAGGTCTGCATCAGGATGGCGGGGAGAGGGGGGCGTGCTCCTTCCTGCCTCCGTCCTTGGGTGAAGACCCAGCACCCAACCTCTGTCTTGTCTCCACATGAGGTCTTGTAAGGCCGTCGGTCACACGGGTCTGGGGTCACCTTACCCTGATCACATCTGCAAAGATCCTATTTCCAAGTAGGGTCTTATTTATAGCTACTTGGGGGGGGGGGACTGTCGTAACCCGGGGGCCGGGGCCGGCGCTCGGCGGTACCTGTCTCATCCACCCTGACCGGCAGGGTGGAGAGTCCTCGTGGGTTCTTTTCCTGAGGGAGGGAGAGAAAGGGCAGGAAGGGGGATGAACAGAGAGTAAAGACACAACTCACGGTTTCCGATCAGGCAAAAAAGAGAGCTTTATTCAGAAAACTGTCTCTTATAAAGGTTTCAAGGCGGGGAAACAAGGCAGCTGACCTAGGTCGGTTGCTAGGAAACAGGGTCAAGGGATTAAGACTGGAGTAAAAGAGGAACCAGACTAAAGTGTTTTAGCGCAGCGCCTGAGGGGCCGATACCACCCTGCCTGCAGGCGGTTGATCTTTGATCTTCTGGCTTTTCCTGA
>NC_043703.1:2752653-2816515 GCF_006229205.1 Suricata suricatta | reverse complement strand
TCTCTGCTCTTGTCACGTCTGCGAACTTGGTGTCTTGGCACCTTGGGGCCATGACTCTGCCTTGCTGACCTTCCCCTGACATCCTCCTCTCTTTGAAACCTTTGAGGAAATTCCACGTAGCTGACTCTCTTTACCACCTTCTGCTCTGTCTTCCAGAACACACGTCACCTGGTACTTTGTAGTATGTGTTTACTGATGGTCTCTACCGTGGGCAGCACATTGCACTGAGAGCAGAACTCCGTATCTGTCGTGCTCACCGACCCGTTGATGGGAGCCTGGTGGTCTCAGGACCCACGTGACGTACCCATGCACACGGCAGCACGTTCCAACATTCCTTGGCGCCGATCAAAACCTTTGGAGGACCTTCCCCTTTGGAAAAAATTACTGGTTTCTATTTTTGTTCAACATGATATAAAGAGCCACAAATTAAGTATTGCACTTCGAAAAAAATATGTATGTGTGTATATATGTATATATGTATAATAATATATGTAAAACAATGTTGAGAATATATAATTTTGGTCAAAAGTTAAAGGATTGATGGATTTTATTAGTAAAATCTGCAAGTGAAATATGGAGTTACTCAAAAGTTTTAAAAGTATGTTTTACTCTTTTTTTGTCCCTAGAAACAACCCAGGGGAGTGAGGGCGCCGCTGCTGTGATTTCAGTGAAGTCAGCACGTGTGTTCTTCTCTTAGAACTTTCGACGTATACACCAAGTACTCATGCATCCCAAGACACGTTCCCCAAGCATTTATTCTTCAATCTGAGTACCATTGGGACAGCATTCCTGTTCCTTGAAAACATAGCAAAATTTCTGTAGTGCATTAAATTATATGAAGTGTCAGTACATATTTGTTGGTCAGATTTCAAGTAGGAAATCGAACTTGGGAAAAGGGGAACGCTTGGCATCGGATATCAGATCACATAAAAACATTACCAGAGTACATGGATTCCTGCAGGGAGAATGTGTCTCTGTGGCCCATTTGAAGTAACGATTCGATTTAATAAATAAAGGATGTGGTTGCAAAAATAATTAGGAATGACCATTTCTTTTAAACAACACCGCATGTGCAAATACCTTCATAACAAGATTTATATAAGTACCTTAAAATATTCCAATTTGGAACGATTTAACATCATTCATTGTGAGGATGATGTGTGCATGGATGGACTTTTCGGTCTAGAAAACCATATTACACGTAGGTGTAGGATGCAACGTTGGGAAGGCATTGACCGATCAAAGGGTCAACCCTGAATAACGAGACCAAATATGTGCATTTGGTGTACTTTTATTTGTGCTGTGGCCCCTTCCCCACCAGCACGCACTTAGTCCTGTAGTAAAAATGGTCCTGTTGAATCACAGGTAGGATGGATCAAGTACAAACCTGCCTCCCGGCTTTGATGGGCGTGAAGGGAACAGAGCTCTGGTTATGACACAAACGTTATCAGGGGAGGTGGCTTCTCTTGGTAAGTTTAAGAGGAGCGTCTTTTCTCTGTCCACCGCATACAGCAGGACAGAAGCCTCTGTCCTAATTGGCCACTTAAAATCGTATCGGACGTGCTCAGTTACGTAACCGTGAGTACCCTCACGTAGTTGTGGGAGGACAACGTGGCCATAACGTAGAATCCATGGGAAATGTCTCGGGTGTCAGGGCACGTGGGAAGACTCGGCTGTTGTTTTCCTCGGAAAGCTCCTTAAATTTGAGCACTTTGATAAGTACCAGAGAAGTGTCCATGATAAGAAGTTTCAAGTCATGTTTGCTTATTCACCTGAAGCCGGTTTCTCCAAAAATTTTTCATCTGAGACATTCTGCACAAGGTATGGAATCAGGTAGAAACACGTAAGGCGCTAATGACAAGGTCCCCTACGTGCTTAATAAACTACTGACGTCTTATGTCGTGTTTATATCCAGAATCTACTGTTGCACCGGACCGTGTAAATAAATGCTTCGGAATAAATAAAACAGGCATGGTCTTGTTGTCGGATGTGGTGACTGGAGGGGGAACTTAGTTGGAGTCCAGCATAGTGAGGGAGTGATGGGACCTGGGGTTGTCCTCTCAGGCCGCACCCAACACGTGGTCTGGGGGCGCGGGGGTCCAGGGTCTGGGGTAATTTGCAAGGGCTCAGTATGTCCACATATTTCCAGCTCTGTGACTGAGTGAGCTAATTAATCTCTCAAAGCCTCAATCCCTTCATCTGTAAAATAAGCGTATTAATAGTGTACCTTTACAATGTCAAGTACATAATTAACACAATGCTTACCCCGTAAGTTCTCCCTAAGCCAAAGCTCTTACGGTTTTATAGACTGAATAGATTCCATTTCTCGTACGTGTCTGCCAGTAATCTAGGAATTTTCTGATGGCATTATGATTACTGCCTTACACGTAAACTTACCACAAGTCCCGATGATGTGCATGTATCATCTATTACTTTTTTACGTCCATGGGGAAGGAAGGTAGCCCTGGGGGGATGGTAGTCGGCAGAGTTTTGATATTATATCAACAGTTCTTCTATTCAAAAAGCCTGAACATCATCCTTCCTCATCACGTTTTGGAGTCACAACCTGGAGCCTGCAGCCCAGAGAGACTGAATGCCAAACTCAAGGCCAAAGCCATCTGGCATCCGTCAGAGGGAAGATCACTGTCCAGCCTGCAGAATCCCCATTTTGCTGTACCCTCTCAGAGGATCTGGAATTGATTCAGTGTCCTTACCATGGAGAGCCCACTGGTGATCAGGGTTATGTGCGTTCTCAGACCCAAACTTTGAACCATGGCGTTGGTCATGCTTCTTTATTATCAGCACACCTTGGGTTAGTGTGAGAGTAACCTTTAAGACTGAAAATTAACTCTCAAGTTGAGATTTTGACAGTTGGGTCCATCTGGAGCAAATGAGATTCATCGGAATAGCAATGAGATGTAACGAATTAATTTTGTTTGACTATAAGGTGGTAGTTTTATCCTGGCTTAAACACTGACGATGCTTATGGTTATCTGTATTACTAAATATTTTCAGAATACTTACCCCATGAATTCATTCATGGGAGCCCGAGCTTTGGAGGCAGGAGACAAGGTACAATTACAGACTGAGCCAAATGAAATGTAAGCAAACTTGTCGACAAACATTTTCATTATTGCCAGGGCTCAGTCGCTGTAACAGTACTAGAGCCCATAAATTACTTAGAGCTGTGTGTTCTGCACTTTCCCCAAGAGACCTCCCTGGAAGCAAGGAAATGGTGTGTAGCTTTCGATGGGCCACATCACCTCCACTCCCACTGTAGGCTTGAGCTTCTCATCATTAAGTGGTCCTGCACCAACATAGCAGTTGGCCTAGCGGTCAATTAAATTTCAAAAGGACTTCAAAGCCCAGGATTAGTTACTTCCCTTTACTTTCATTCTTCAATACAAATTCATTCAAATCCCTAAGACATTTTTATTTTTTTAAATGTTTATTTATTTTGAGAGGGGGAGAGAGAGAACAAGAGTGTGAGCAAGGGAGGGGCAGAGAGAGAGGCAGAGAGAGAATCCTAAGCAGGCTCCACACTGTCGGCACAGAGCCCAACTTGGGGCTTGAACCCATAGACTGTGAGAGATCTTGACCTGACCCAAGATCAAGAGCCAGACGCTCAACCGACTGAGCCACCCAGGTGCCCCCCAACACCCTACAAGAAAAATTTAAATGAACTTCATATCCAATGGGGTTTAAGAATTTTAAAACACTGTTTCTCAAAACTGTTTTAATGCTGAGCCTTTATAAATTTTTTTAATGTTTATTTATTTTTGAGAGAGAGACAGACCATGAGCAGGGGAGAGGCAGACAGTGGGAGACGCAGAATCCGAAGCAGGTTCCAGGCTCGGAGCCCCCAACACGAGACTTGAACTCACAAACTGCGAGATTATGACCTGAGCTGAAGTTGGACACTTGATCAACCGAGCCACCCAGGCGCCCCAAGGCTGAGCCATTTTTTTAATGTCTTTTATTTATTTTTGAGAGACAGAGAGAGACAGTGCGAGCAGGGGAGGGTCAGGGAGAGAGGGAGACCAGAATCTGAAGCAGCTCCAGGCTCTGAGCTGTCAGCACAGAGCCCGACGCGGGGCTCGAACCCACGATATGTGAGATCATGACCTGAGCTAAAGCTGGATGCTTAACCAACTGAGCCCCCAGGTGCCCCAAGGCTGAGCCTTTCTAAACAGCAGATCTGACAGTGCTGGGAAGGGTCAGAAGTAGTGGCTGTGTCCACTTGTCAGACCTGGCGTGTCTTCCCCGCAGTGTGGACAATGCCCTCACCCTGCTTCAGGACTGCACGCTCCCGGCCTCGCGTCTCACAGGCGAGGGCTCTGTGTGCACACCGCTGCGCGGGCATGAACATTCTAAAAAATCTGACCACTGTCAACAACTGCTTTTCAAAGGAGGAGCATTTAGGAAACCACTTGGAATTTTCTGGTTGGGTTTTCCCACTTGTCATGTGATGTTAGTCATTTTGCACAGGACTTTAGTGCTGATGGAGAAAAGTACCTAGATTTCCCACACCTCCAATCAAACCGATGGGGAAGAGAGCCAGCTCCCGCCCGCAGCCCCGCCGTGAACCCAAGGAGCGTCCCCTGCTCAGCTGTTTGTCAAACAGGGACCTGGTGCCAGGCTGCAAAGTGCCTGGAATGCCATGGGTTTTAAAAGCTGAGACCCTGTAAGTTTCTGCCCTAAGGTAAAAAAAAAAATCCATCTTCAGGGATCTGTCACATCTGTACTCAAACACGGGCACTGAATGGAAAATGGTGAAAGCCACTGTGAGGTCCGGGGTGTCCTGGCCACGCGGTGGGCGCACAGGGCGCGCCTGCCTCCTGCCACCCTGGGCTTCTCCGGGCTCCAGCACGACCCAGGCTGCTCCCCCGGAGCCGGTGGCCGCTGCCAGCCCACTGGGCTGTGGAGACGGGGGTGCTTGGGGTCGGGGGACAAGAGGCAAACCCCAACCAGAAGATTCCAAAGCTCTTTAAAAAAACAGTTTTTTGGGCGTAATTATAGAGAGAGTATCAAGACATTGCAAAAATTGTAGAGAAGTCTCTCATGCCTGTGGAGAGGCTGGTGGGCGATGCGCCAGCACCTCCGACGCGGGAAGCGCCCCAGGGGGGCCGTGAGGGTACTGTTGGGGGGAGAGTGGGAGAGGGACCCGTCAGTTGTTTGGGGGTTTCTAGGCCCTGAAAGAAAACAAGCAAATCATTTGTATTTTTATCAACATATGTACCAAACTATCTATTATCCGACATCAGTGAGGTTTTCCCGTGTGAGAATAATTTGCCGAAGTAAGAAAAAGTGCGTCTGTGAACATCTCGTGTGTTACTTTGACCACTTGATGGAAAGTCTTCCAAACTGAAATGCGGATCTCCCAGACTCCTAACCACGATGTGCCCCATGCGTAACTGGACGCTTTTTCGCTCATGCAACGTGTCCCCGCAAGACCCTCACCCCAGTGAGTTTTCAAAAGAACCTATTGTGGCAGCACTTTTGCCCCCAATGAGCTGGACCCGGAGCACCGCTTTAGCAGCCTCCCTGCTCCTCCAGGGTGCGGCGCTGGCCGCGGGCCGTCCTGAGCGTCGTGACGGGGCCCCTCGGGGCTGCCTGCCCTTCTCGCTGGAGCGGGTCTTCTTGTATCTTCACTGTTTATTTTGTGGTTGTAAAGACCTGCCTAAGACTGTCTGAGAGCAAGACCTGTAATCAGAAATGTTTTGAAAACCAGGGCACGTGGGTGGCTCAGTCGGTTACGCATCCGACTTTAGTTCAGGTCCTGCGTTCATGGGTCCGAGCTCCACGTCTGGCTTGTACGGACAGTTCAAAGCTGCTTGGGATTCTCTCTCTCTCTCTCTCTCTCTCTCTTTCTCTCTTTCAAAAATAAACAAGTAAAGAGTTATTTTTAAAAAAGAAGCATGTTGAAAACCCCCACCCTGGACAATTGCTATGAGCACGTGGCTCTCCTTTGCCACAGGGCAGGGCTCCAGCCAGAGCACTGGGCTCCCCTCGGCTCCCGCACGGGCTCTCTGGTGCCGTGGGGACACGCGCGCCTCCGCTTCCCCGTGCGCAGACCTCACGGTGGACAGCGCGCCCTGGGGAGGAAGGAGAGTTCCCATCAACGGAGGTGAAGTCTAAGGCGTTGCTGCGGTTCGAATCCACGGAGTCAAACTCCGAAGAGCTTGAAGGAACCATCGGGAAGAACAGTCGGGAAGTATCCAAGATCGGGGCTCTGGAACACCCCCACTCAGCACGGAGATGAGTGAGGAACCGCCGTGGTCGATCAGGGTAAGGAGCGGACCTGGCTCTCCGTAAAATTCGTTAACCAACGTGCGGCTGGCGGACATCCTCAGCCCCCGTCTCACTCTCCGGGGCCGGCCGGTGTCCCCGGCTGGCCGCCCGGCTCACGCCAACCCCTGGGTCTGTCTTCCTCTCCTTAAACGGGACCAAACAGCCTGCGCCCCCTGTGGCTCAGTTTCCTTGTTTGCTGACGCGACGGAAATGAGCCATATGCCCAACCATTTCAAGAGTGTTTTTTAAACTAGGCTTTTAGGGCGATTTACTCCAAAACTCATACTTTTTTCCCCATTGTCATCAAAAACCCATCGTAGTCCTGGGGACAAAATGCCAAAGCACAGTTTAATCCAAATTGTTCTGGATGTTATGTTCTTAGCAGACTCCCAGGCACACGTAATATTAAAAATTATATCTCTGATGTGATAATGAGATTTAAAATGGGGCACATTCCCGGGACAGGGGGTCATATGGTTGTATGTCTTAGAAAACTCTTCTGTGGTGTGTCAGATCCCACGTGACACTCTCACCCAAGAAAGCAAGCAACGGCAGCATTCTCACGGCCAGGAAGATCCGCAAGAAAGCACCCACGGGGTAGCTTTATTGTTACGGAGTAAGCCTTTGATTCTGACAGCAGTGTTCACTGGAAGTGAAATCATGGTACAACCAGTCAGAAAAACACGTCATCCATCTGTCCTTTTGCTGGTCTTCCACAGAAAATAGGTTCAGGGGAGGGGGCACCTGGGTGGCTCAGTCAATTAAGTGTTCAGCTCCGGGTCAGGTCATGATCTCCCTGTCTGTGGGTTCAAGCCTCACATCAGGCTCTGTGCTGACAGCTGGGAGCCTGGGGCTGCTTCGGGTTCTGTGTCTCCCTCTCTCTCGGCCCCTCCCCCACACATGCCCTCTCTCTCTCTCTCTCTCTCTCTCTCAAAAATAAATAAACATTTAAAAAAATAAGTTCAGGGGAGACATCTTTGGATGCTTTAAAATGATTAACTTTTTAGACTCATAAGTTGTTTTATGGCTTTCTGCAGACCAGCCCACACTTGTAAAAGCCGAATTTTACCAACTTACCTCCTTTGATTAGTATTGTAGGACTTTAGACCTTTTACCAAAGTTCCTTCCCTCCGCTTTCCAAGCCAGTCCATGGATGACGGGACCGGCACTCTGATCCAGTCTGACACTATTAGAGAATTTTCAAAATTATATTTATCCTCTTCTTCCCCAAATTATAAAGAGTATTTTGGTATGACACGCGTGATTTCAGGCTTATACGTGACAAAATTGGTCACAGAGTTGCGTGACGTCCATCAAAGATTAGCCATCAATCAGGGAAGAGCCAGGACCAAATTGTGGGGAAGAGAGACTAAACCGCAGTCGGGCGGGCGGTGGGGCTCGCCGGCCCGCCGCGTTGCCGAGGCTGCACACTGCTCCCCCAGCCCTGCCCCTGCCCTGCCCCTCCCCCTGCCCCTCCCCTGCCCCGGCGCCGTTCAGGTGGGCTTCCTCGCAGGCACAGGGCCGCCTTAACGACACCGCCGGCCTTTCGGGCTGGTAACGGCAGCCTGTCCCTGAGGCGTTTCCAGCCTCCACAGGTCCCTGGTTCAGACGGAGGAGACAGCTTGCAGCCCTGGACCTGTGGCGGGGGGGAGACAGGCATGTATTCGGTCAGGTGTCCCGCAAACACCAGAGCCGGAGCAGATGCAAGCAAGAAAAGAAAACGGGAGTTACTCCTTCAGGTGAGAATGAATGATTGGCAAGAGCCATCAAATGACCTAGAGAGCGAGAGCGAGAGCGAGAGAGAGAGAGAGAGAGAGAGCGAGCGAGCCATGCTGTCAGCAAAGCCCGGCTGGAGCCTCACCCCTCGGCCACCGTCTGAACAGCGCAGTCTTCTGCAGGCCGCCCCTCCCCCCATGCACCCCTCCATCCCGGCTCAGGGTTCTGCTGTCACCTGCCTCCAGGACAGGGATGCTCCTGCACGGTCCGCTCCGTCTCCACCCACACCGGCATTTGTTGGGCGGCGGGCCTGTGCCCCACATCCCCTAACGAGGCCCTGCCCCCGCCTCAGGGAGAGGCGGCTTCCCAATCCAGCCTCACGGAGCCTCCAGCGTCCCCAACCTCTGTGGTCACAGAATCCAAACAAGGGGCGGAACCGTGAAAACCAACGGGCGTCTGGGCCAGAGCTGGGTTCCGAGCGGTCCCTCAGACGGCCTCGCCCCACCACCTGGGAGCCCCCGCCCCCAGGCCAGGCCTCTGACCATCAAAAGCCCCCCAGACCCGGCCCCTTCTGCAGAGCTCGGGTCACAATGAGGTCTACGCTCTGCCTCTCGGTCTCTATCCAGAAAGCCCAAATCGGCTCTATCTCTCAACAATACTCTGCAGTTAGTGATAATATTTTGTATGCCTTTAAAAACACTTATTCAAAAAATTATGAACCAAACTCCCCACGTCTCCTGTTGGATAAAACAGTAAAAATAAGAAAATAAAAACTCTTGACATCTTTGCACGCAGGAGTCTTCTTTCTGCACACTGAGAGTGACAACAGAAATGCAGGACTTGAACAACAAAAGCTTCAACAAGCACTTACTTAGTGAATTGTTCTGAAGCGTCAGCTTTGTCACCTTGCTGGGGTGGCCCCCCTGTCACAGCCACAGACCCTGCGGCTCTCAGGATTGCTTGTCACTTGGTGGTTGTGGGATCGATACATTCCTTTCAATCACCGGTCCGTCTCAGCGCAGAGACGCGTGTGACTCCGTTCGCCTTTGGGAAGCCTTGTGTCAAAGACTGAGGAAATTAGGATTTTCTAATGAAAGGTTCCTTTGTGTATATTGCAGATTGGACAGCGGGTGAAAGTTACAAGGGGAGAGACGGGCAGGCCCACGTGCCTGATGAGCCATAGACCACAGACTTCCTTCCCAGCACTGCAGGGAGCGCGCCCATTTCACCAGCGCTTTGGTCTTGTTCGGAGGAAGAAGGCACAGGTCTCCAGAATGTAGATTGTCGTGTTTGGTTTGTGTTTGAGAGAGAGAGCAAGAGCGAGAGAGAGAGAGAGAGAGAGAGAGAGAGAGAGAGCGAGCAGGGAAAGGGGCAGAAGGAGAGAGAGAGCAAATCTTAAGCAGGCTTCGCGCTCAGCGTGGAACCCAACATGGCGCTCCATTCATGACCCTGGGATCATGACCTGATCTGAAATCAAGAGCCAGATGCTTAACTGACTGAGCCACCAGGCACCCCTGAGACAGAGTTCTCATTGTGACCTTTCTAGAACCCTCCATCATCCAAACACCTAACTGCTTTGCTCATAGGACTGTGTGAAGTCAATGCCAGAAAGAAGGCAGCACTTCACTAAAAACTGTACTAAGTGGTCTCTCTGGTAGGAGTGAAACGAGGAAAGAATCACAAAGTGCAAGGGACCGTGAGGACCTCAAAATTCACCTCATTTTACAGACGGAAACCGAGGCCCAGAGACGCTGCTGTGCTCGCGGGGTGCAGTCACCTTGTCTCGTTGGGGCCCGAGATGGGGGGGCCCAGCGTGGACCGTGGGGGCCCAGGTGGGACGTAGTCCTGCCTCCTTCCAGCTCTAAGGGCGTCACCCCACCCCCATGGCACAGCGAAGAGACTATTTCACAGGCATTAAACAGAACGCTGCGGGTCGAACGCCCGGTTTATGGAAGGAGATACTTGGAAATGTTAGTTTCTCCTTCTCTAAAGGCGTCTTGAGCTGCAGATGTGACGGACGGTGAGCCTGGCTTCAGCCTTCAATCACCTCATTGTCCCTACCAGTCTCGTTAGCCTCTGCCGACACCCTTCCCCAGGCAACCCCAGCGCCTTCACCTGTGGTGAGCTCACAACCCAGCCGGTGATGGTGCCGGTGACCTCTGGGAGGGGCTGGCCGGCCGGGACTGGCCACCAGGCCACTGCTCTGGGACGGCTGATCCCCCAGATGTGTCTGGATGGCTGAGCTCCTGGCCCACGGTGGGACGCGGGAAGCGGTTCTCCGACTCCCTGGGGACTTGTCTGGTCACAGCAGTTTGAATGCCCCCTGACTGGGCTGGAAGCCATCACGGACCCATTTCTCAGGCTCGTGCCTCCTGAGCTCAAACCTCAACCCTCTTCTCAAGCTCTTGTCTTTCCCAAATCCAAGTTCACAAGCCTTCTGGCCCCGAGGACACCCACAAAGTCCCATACCCCTGGAGACAGCGGGAATCTTCCCGCCTTTCTGAGAATCAGGGACCCCACAGCCTGGATGGTCAAGGAAAAGGAGAGCTGATACTTGCTAAAATGCCAAAGGTTTCATAAAAGTGGCCTCTTCCTCAGGGAGTCTAGGGGCTCAGTTGGTCCAACTTTGGGTCAGGTCATGATCTCATGGTCGTGGGTTCGGGGCCCAAGTATGGCTCTGTGCTGACAGCCCAGAGCCTGGAGCCTGTCTTCTGGTTCTGTGTCTCCCTCTTTCTGCCCCTCTCTCAAAAATAAACATTAAAAAAAAGTTATCTCTTCCTTGACACAAAGAATTTTCTCTTCATCTAAGAAAACTCCTCAATCCAGAGAAACCTAAAAAAGAGGGTTAAAATCATCCACAAGCCTACCAGCCTGGGATCATTACTAAGTTGTTCACATTCGGGATCGTCACGTAATAGAGAGTCTATTTCACGAGCAACGTAAGGGCAGCTTTTCCCCGTGGGATGAGGTGCTGTTCTGCAGTGTCCTTCGTCAGTGGCCGGAGCATAACATACCCATTTCGGGCAGGAAATACACTCAAATAAAAGACTGTTTACTGGAATCACGAGAGATCAAAATAAAACCTAGTGCGTTTGTCCCGAACAAGTAACTGAACTGTGGATCAGTTACCCTGAGCAAACGGCCTGCGGTAGGGGGTACACACAACTTAGTTTCACCTAACATCGCTCTATAGCTCAGATGCTGTACAGGCTGGTGCATAGTTCATCTGAAAAGTCAGCCTCCGTTTGTACTCAAGAGAACTGGTATCAGTAGAACAAATATTCAGGAAGCATCTTAAAAACTGTAATTGGGGAAGACAGGAGGCCTATAAGGGGAAACAGGAAGAATGCTCAGGAATGATTAGTCAAAGTGTGGGGCCAATAGAGCCAGGCTCGCGCGTGGGGCCTGCTTCCTGCGGTCGGGGGTCGGAGCCGCACCGGGGGTGAGGGAGCGAGCACGAGGCCGGGCGCAGGCTGTCAGCACGGGTGTCCGGATAAGGGTCCGCAGGCTCTTGTTCATGTCAGACGAACCTTGTGAAGAACAGCGCTTGCTGGACACGGAGATGCGGCCGGCTCGTGCCGGTGCTGGGGCCGCGGGGCCGCGGGGCCCGGTCTCCCCTCCCCTGGGCTCAGGGGCAGCGGGACAGACTGGTGATGCCGCCCGCCCGTAGCGGAGGAAGGGACACACAGGGAGACTCGGGGATCAGGGTGCTCCCCACTCACCTCGTCCCAGCTGACTCCCGGAGAGAGGAGCTGTGCGCCCGGCGGGCAGAAGGAAGCCGCTTTGGGGACACCACACTGCCGCAGACACCGAGTGACCCGTCATGGCGCCTTTGCCCCCTCAGCTCCGGAGGACAGGAGACAAGTACAGAGGCTGAGCCTCGGCCCCAGGAGGACGGAGTCCCCGCCCCCCCCAAGGCTTCGCCAGCCCCTCGCCCACTCTCTTCTCAAAAATGGTCATCACCTCTTGGGAAGGGCCCCCCAGAGGCTGAGGGTCAGGACGAGCCCACACCTGAGGCCACCTGGGGCTGGCTCGCATCTGTTTGCATCTGCTGAGACCCTCTCTGGTGCGGGTTCAAGGTTCCGTGGGGACAATGGCAGGAAGTCCCAGCTTCCCCGGGGGCGACGTTTTCACTGCAGCCACTTCACAGCCGAGGCCCGAGAGGCGGAGCTGGCACCACGGGTGCGAGTCCGGCGTGCCCAGCACGGCCGCCCAACTCCTGCTTCCGCCGACTGCAGTCCCTTTCTGAGTGTGACTAGAAGGAGAAGGGCAAGATCGCGAACCGTGGAATTGACTGCCAGATGATAGCATTAGCGAGAGCAAGCTCGGTGCACACGCACGCATATGCGCGTCCACTCACATCCACACACACAGAGCAGGATACAGCTTCCCTTTTTCACAATTACAAAATCAATTTAAAAGTTTGGAATCAGAGGGGGACCCGGGTGGCTCAGTCAGTTAAACATTCGAATTCGGCTCAGGTCATCATCTCACGGTTCATGGGTTCAAGCCCTGTGTCAGGCTCTGTGCTGACAGCCCAGAGCCTGGGGCTGCTTCGGATTCTGTGTCTCCCTCTCCCCTGCTCATGCTCTGTCTGTCTCTCTGAGAAATAAATAAACATTAACAAATAAAAAGTATGGAATCATAAAACTTATATTTTAATATGCCAGGATTTTGTTGTTGGTTTTTCTGTCTTGGGAAAAACGTTTGGATCTGAAGAGGTTGTACCGCCTGGCCCACCCCGTGAGGTGATGACCACTATTTTCTCTCTGCTTCGCTCCTGCTTCCGCCGGGGCTCCCGGGCTGTGAGGGATGCCCTGATCTTCCGTGAAGAAAAGTGGAAGTTGACAAAACAATCAGAAAGCAACAGCTAGTGTCCAAGAGGGAAATCAAGGCAAAATAAGGCCTAACTCAGGGGACACTGCTCCCGTAATTTCTGGATGGTTGGAACCGGCCCTGGGGGTTCTGGGCAGCACCCCTGAGCCTCACTGACGACGGGCAGGGGTGGTGACCTCCCTAGAGTCACTCGTGTAGGAAATGTCACTTGCCGGGAAAAGTCCCCTGACCTGAGCTCTCCGCCAGGGGGAATGGGGAGTAAGGAAGTGTGGCAGCATTGGGAGGACGTCTGGACTTGTGTGCATCCGTGCTAGTGTGTGGGCTGGTCCCAAATAGAGGATCCGTGCCCTTGACGTGATAAACACATCATCGCTCAAGGCTCGTGTGCCCAAATGAGGTGCTGTCTCCGGCGCACCCCACTGTTCACCTCGCCATGCTTCTGAGGACTGTCTCTGTGGCGGAGGAGACCCCTGCCCACATGGACCCCCTCGGGCTCCCTCTCCCAAGCTCCAGTGTCCGCAGCCTTCCAGACCCCTTCCAGCTTTGCTGCTGTATGAGCAGCTGAGTTACAAGTGCGATTCTCCGGCTGCCCTGAACGGCACGAGACCGCCCCACCGGGCTTTGGAAAGGCCCTGCATCTACTCGGTGGAAGAGTAGGGGCCCAGGGGGCAGAGCAGTGTCCTTGCCTGCGGGGACGTGTCCCCCGAGGCCCGCTGGGACATCCGGTCCGAACGAACGGGGGGAGCAGGCGGAACAGGACCACAGCCTCCTGCTGGGCGGGTGGCAGGGAGAGCGTGGAGGGGCCAGTGCTGGGCGCTGCCTGGAGCCGCAGGGAGTCTCCGCGTCCTCACTCCCTAGGGGCCAGCTGGCTCCCACCACGGATCCGGGGCTGGTCCCCCCCACCCCCTGCACGCACACCTGCTTTCTCTAGGCAGCCTGTCCTGTGCTCCTGGAGTCATCCTCCCGACCCCGTCTCCCGGGGTAGAGCTGACACCCCGCGGGCCCGTCCCCTGCCCGGTACAGGGCGTGCAGGGCGTGCACTTCGACGATGGCAGGAGACACTGCCGTCCCCGGCCCCGTGGGTGTCAGCCCAGGGGCGCTGACCACGCACCTGCCGCCTGGGCGGAGCCCCGTGCTCCACGCCGATCCCAAGGCGAGTCTTCCCGAGGGGAAAAGGGAAAGCGCCCGTGCTCCCCGCGCAGCAGAAAATGTTGCTTTTTCAGCAAAGTCGCCAAAAAGGCAGCACGTTCTCACTAGAAAGCCTAGCGGAGAAGGGGCTTCTCCGGGTGGGTTCGAGCCCTGGCCCGGCCCTCGTCTTCCTCGTGAACACGTGCCACGCAGGGAGTCGCCAAGGTCCGCGCACCGCAGTTCCCAGGGAGCGGCTGTGCGGCCGGGAAATCGGGGGGCCGGTGCAGGGACAGAAGCCAAGGCCCCGGGGACGCCCTTGAGGGCGGAGGACAGCCCTAAGAAACTCCGAGTTGCCAATAGCTGTCTTCACTTTTCAACAGTTAACAGACTGTATTTTTAGGTTGATAGAAAAACCTCTCGAAACCGGAGAGTTCCCATACACCATACCCCCCCGACCGCCCTGCGGCCCCGTGCGCCTCTCTGGGTTGGCGTCCTGGGGTATTTGTGGCAGTTGACGAGCCGATGTGGATACTTTACCGTCAGCGAAATCGCGTCCAGTGCACTGAGGTTCACTCTGAGGGCCGCGCTTTGCGCCGCTTCGGCAGGTGCGCGAAGACGCGTCCACCATGATGGTCGCACCCGCGCCTCCTCTGTGAGCACCTGCCCATCCCGGCTCTCCTCTGAGCCCTGGAGCCCCCCCCCCCTTACTGTGTGCCTAATGCCACCTTTTCCGGAACCTCCCGGAGTTGGAATTGTACACATGTGGCCTTTCTTCTTCTCAGCGATGTGGGTTTCAGGCCCCTCAGTGTCATGGGGGGGGGGGACTTATTCCTTTCTGTCCCCGAATAATATTCGCTTGCCTGGATGTACCACAGTTTGCGTATCTGTCTTTTTAAGTTAATAAAATGGCACTCTTGGAGGAAGGTCAAGAGAAGACGCTTGCTTTGCCCGTGAATTTGCTCAGCTTTGCCTCATTCAGTGTCCCCAATAGCACAGCGCTCTGAACGCCCCGGAAGTGGAGTTCACGAGCGGCGGGGTCACTGAAGCCTAAGTCCCTCCGCTCCTGCTCCGGCTTCAATCAGGGCCCGCCCCCAGAGGGTGTATAAATTCCCTGTGACCTCACTGATCCAAAATAGTGCGGGGAGCGAGGTCCAACTGCTCTCTCAGGGACGGCTTGGAACACAGCCTCTCATGGCTGAGTTTCATTTTGCAGAAGTGCCCCAGGGTGTGAATCCCCGGAACTGTTCCGTGCACCCCCTCCCCTGATGCCACCAGGCCTCATGTTACACAGACGCAACCGTGGCCCTTGAAGAAATCTGAGGCCCAGGGTGTCCAGGCGGAGACCCTCCAAGGCTCGCTGAGCGGCACCCAGTTTCTGTGTCGTGTTAGCTTTTTTGGTTTAAAATGTCCAGTGTTCTGCTCTGTTATCAAAAAGAAAATGCCAGGTGCCTTTGTCAAAGGCACCTGAAGGACATTCATCTAGGGAATGCCACTCTCGATAGTTTGTAAGACACAAAACATGTGCAAACCACACCATCATGAGCCGGGCCGGAGCTCTGGGAGGAATTCAGCCTTCGCCATATTTGGGGAGGACGTGAGTGGTGTGTGATGCCGGGGAAAGCCGATGGGTGGCTGAAGGGCACCCCAGCTGACAGGCTGGAGACCAAAGGCAGGAAGAGGGGAGCCTGCAGTGGGGGGACTGGGCCTGGCAGGCGGCGGAGCTCAGGAACGGGGGGGGGGGGTAGGGTCTCCCCTGACCCCTGTTTGCTCTGAGTCAGCTCGCCCAGCCCCCATGCCAGGTGCCACAGCCGCACATTCCAGAGCAAGAAGATTTTGAGTCAGTTGGTATTTGACCAGAGATTCATGCAGGACCCTGAAAGAAATAAAATAAATAAAACCACAGCCCACGTTTAATTGTCCATGGTAATGAGGCAGCAAGGCCGAGTAAAAGGCTCGGAGCTTCCTGGGTGCTCACAGCCTGCTTTGATTCTCTTCTACAATCAGCGGGGGGCTGCAGTCACACATATTTTTTCAAAGAACAAGATCGCAGCTCAGAGAAGTCAATTAACCCACTGAGAGTGGTACAGCCCATGAGTGCCGGTGCCGCAATGTCCATCCGGGCTGGCAGTGCACGATCCGCTCTCTTCTCCCTGCCCGCACAGCCTCGTGTGATCACCCGTGATTACAGCGCATCTGACTTACAACAAATCTCTTAAAAAAAAAAAAAACGGCCAGAACTGCAACTTTTCTCCCTGTTGTGCTGAGCGTTTGGGGAAAGGGCAGAGCAATCTGGGGGCCGGCGGACCCAGGCAGCAAAAGAAAACCAAACAGGATTTTCAAACCGCACAAGTGTTCCCTGAAATACCAAGAATTCTTCATGATCTAGCCACTTCTGCAGGAGGCCAGCCGAGAGCACATTTCAGAGCACCTGCGCTTGCCTCCTGTTCAGCCCTGGTTTTCTGGGTGGGTCTGAGGTGGCGTGGGCCACGCCCAAATTCAAGTTAGGGGTCCACTTTGCGATTGAAACAAGTCTCCTAGTAGATCACCTCTGACACTAGCCGGGCGCTCCAAGGGTTCATTACCAAGCACGCCAGCAGCATCTCTAACAAGGTATAGATGATCCGTCCACAAGAAGACGGAGGTCATTTCCAGATGCAAAGACATGGCTCCTCAATCTTTCATAAAAACGGACACTTTTTACTGAAACGTCATCATTTCTCTCCAGAGGTAACAGATGGATGGCCCTGGATGTAGCTTCCAGGACAAAAGCCACTCACCATCCTTATTTATTTCTGTTGCAATGTAACCCGCAGAGGACACTGTGTAAATTTCAGGTGTACAAGCGAGATTCGATACATTTATGTGTTGCAATGGTTTTACCGCCAACGTGTTAGCTAATACCTCTGTCACCGTTCTGTGCTGTGGCGGGAACAATTAAGAGCTAGTCTCTTAGCAACGCAGAAGTTTCCAGCACAATGTCATTGATGGCAGCCTCTGTGCTGTGGGCTGGAGTCCAGGACGAGCTCACCTGCCAGTTGCACATTTGGCCCCTCTGATGAAGCTCCTTATCCCCCCCCACCCCCACCCCAGCACCAGCATCCCAGACTCTGTGTCTAGGCGCTCGGCTCTCGTGGATTCCGCACGTGAGGGCCTACCCTGTGCGTCCTTCCCTGCCTGACGTCTCACTCGGCGGATCTTCAAGGTCCACCCGGTGGTCTCAAACGGCTCTAGGGAAAGACTGAAATGCCCTGGTGCGCCCTGATGGACATGAACCCGAGTGGGATGCAGAGTCTCAGGCCTCCTCCAGCCACAGAGCGTGCGGCCAGTGGGGGAGGGGCACAGCGTGGTGAACACGGCCCAGGAGAAGACAAGCAGAGTTGTCCTGGGGGCTGACCCCCCACTGGACGGGCGGTGGTGAGCTCAGAATTCAATGTTTGTTTATTTATTATTATTTTTGAGAGAGACAGAGACCGAGCCCGAGCAGGGGAGGGGCAGAGGGAGAGGCTGACAGCAGGGAGCCTGACGCAGGGCTCAAACTCATGAATGGTGAGATCATGACCTGATTCAAAGCCAAGAGTTAGAGGCTTAACCAGCTGAGCCACCCAGGCTCCCCACGTCGCATGATCATATTGGTCATAAAGGCAGTGTTAAAGAGAAGGCATCGGACTCCTCATCGCCGTGGGTACTCATGGAAAACCGTTCCTTACTTCCTATTGTTCTTGAATTTCCATAAAAGCAACATCAGTCATTGCGATATTGCTAAACTTTAGCATCTGCCAACAAAGTTCAAAAGTTAAAATTTAATATTTAAAAATCAATATTAAGAGGCACCTGGGTGGCTCAGTCACTGGTTGGGCGTCCAACTTTGGCTCAAGTCATGATCTCACAGTTCATGGGTTTGAGCCCCGCATCGGGCTCTGTGCTGACCGCTCAGAGCCTGAATCCTGGTTTGGATACTGTGCCTCCCTTGCTCTCTGCTCCTCCCCCACTCACGCTCTGTCTCTGTTTCTCTCAAAAATAAATAAAACGTTTAAAAAATTTTTAGATCAATATTAGTATATGACTTCAGTGCGATACATTATATTCTTTCTTAAGAAACCATTTATGTTCTGTGGAATAGTAAGTCGTGGGGAAATTTTACACACCCTCTTTACCAGATCCTTCCTCATTTGGTAATCCTTTTATGTAGAATGCCCTTTCTGGAAAGTTACCTGTAGGGTTCAGAGTTTGCTCACTTATTGGGTAATAAAGTAAGTAAGTCTTGTGTGTTTATTCCCAATCTTATTTCTAGTAGAGAAAAGTTATTTCTTTTGTTAAGTCCCCTTCTTGGGGAAATTTTATAGTTCAACACGTGTACAGTTAGACCTTGTCTCTTTTCTGATCTAAAAGGTGGAAAACTTCCTTTTCTACCATTTTCGATTGTCCTTATCAATTCAGTTACTGTTCGGTGTTAGGGAGAACCCACTAAGTGGCCAGCTTTCATGTCTTAGCTAATTTTAGAGATACTGTGCCCGCCAGGAACTTTTCAAAACATCATGTTCTCTATTTTTCACACGGGAAGGAATTTGCGATTCTGCATCCTTTGGCTCCGCTGGTTTCTTTCTCTTTTGTAAAAATGAGGGAATGTTCCCAGGCGCCAGACTGAGGCTGTGACCTGCAGATGATCTTATTTGTTGCTAGAATATCAAATATCTGACCCAGGGAAGGCGGGTAGGGGTGAGCTTTATCGATTCCCCAAATCCGATGACATTTCCAAACAGGAAATAAATGTCAATAGCAGTAAGTAAACACTGCAACCCACACACTTTTGTTTTCTTTTAATTAAGGGGGGAAATAGTCTTACCACACAGCTGGGGTTGCCCTGGGAGCCCCTAATTTACTGCCGTGGGAGTCAGCTCATCTTACGGCGGCCGTCTCCTCTCCCGGCAGGTCTTTGGACACTGCTTTCTGAAAGCGGATGTGCCAAATGGGCAATATCGACTTATCGCAGCGATTTCTCTTCTGGATGGAGGGCCTGGAGGAATTCTTAGGTATAGAAACCCCAGTAACCCACGCTCCCTCATTTCAAAACAAAGTAGAGTTTTGCAGTTTTAATTCTCTTCGCTGGTTTTCAAATTCTACCGCGTTCTCACACCCAGGACGGGACACAGACACGTCGCACGCTCTCTCCCTGCCCGCCGGCTCCCTGGGCTCGGGAGGGCCGGCCCCCTGCCGCGCAGCTGCGCCTCGGTTTGTGTTCCAGGGAGACAGGATGGAGCCGTGGCTTGTACCCTTGCACGGCTTCCTTCCCTGGGAAAGTCCGTTAGAAACGTCGTCGCCTGTGGTCCACACTCTCCCCACCTTTTCTCAGATCGTTTCCTCTTTTTTCTCCTTCTGTGACGTCATTGTGTTTCTTCTTCTCATTTGGGTCTCATTTCTAAAGTGACGTTCTTCGTCATCATCATCCCTCCCGGAACACTGTCGCCGCACTCGGCTTTTCCGCATTCTGTGTTCGTCTTTAACGTCCTTCATCATTTGCTCTGTCTCCTTAGTTCGCGTTCTGTGTCCGCCGGCTCGGCCCAGGAGGGACTTCACTCTGTCCTCCTCCTCTTTCTTCTGGGACTAACCCTGCACAGCATTGGGCTGTCACCCTCCTCTGTGGCTTGTGTCTACCCGAGACGAGGTTTTCGGAGTTTGGGGAGGGGACGGTCCAGAGCGGCCCCAGCTCGCTGGCTCTCGAGCGCCCCCTGTCGCCGGGCGCCTGTGGCGGCTCCAGCCGGGCTCCCCGCCCGCCTCCGCTTCTCTCTGGCTGTCTCGCTCCTGCTCATTCCGGATTCTCCCGGGCACCTTGTCCTCCACGTGGGACGCTGTCCTGGAAGGGACCTCGGCTGCTCAGTCTGAGAGCAGACCCCTTGCCCTGGCCCATTAGGGGTAGTTTGCAGACTGTCTCCTGGGTGCTCGCTGTCCCCAGAGCCGCCCCTGTGCTTCCGCTGCGGACCCCCAGGCAGCTGGCCCTCCTGTCGTCCGTCGTCCCCTGCCCCCTGCTTCCCTCCACCTCCCCCCAAGCAGACTCTGATTCCCCGCAGGTCTGGGGCTGTCTTGCGTCCTCCCTCTCTGGCGTGTTGAGAAGCACGGGCCTGTATCTTGTCACCTAGTTTGTGGCAAACATTGTATCGTTTCCGGTAGGGCTGGGGGCTTTGTACCCGGCGTTTTCACCGGGGAGTGAGTAGGAATTCAGGCGCTTAACCAACTGCACGGCCACAGCCATCTTCCAAAAGAATCATCTTGAAACGTTTTAGAATACATGCGTGTGTATATATATTGGTTACACATATTCATATATATGTGCACGCACACACACCTTTGGAATAAAAGGCTCAGGACTATTTTTTTGGCCAGGTGCTGGTTTATCGGGGTAGACGATAATCTAGCAAAATGATAATACTGAACCTAACATAATTTACCATTTGAAAGAATAAAAAAAATCAAGTTATATAAATGGGATAGAAAAGGCAATAGTACGTCTTATAAAATTAAAGATGACCCTAATTATGAGGCAAACTTTGTCTTTTGTTTGTTTTTGTTTTGTTTTACTTTGTTGGGATTTTTTTAATGGTCTTCACCATTGAGAATATCAGTTCAGTCCTAGTAACCCTGAGGATTTGAAAATTTCCAAGTTAAAAAATCAGCGAAGTCAGCGTTCAGAGACAAAGTAAATTTAAAGAGTTCAAGACCAATGCTCATGCCCTCTCGCACGCGTGCACACACACACACACACACAGACACACACACACACACACAGTAAATCTAGACAACGGGCATGTTACCTCCCTTTATTCTGTGCATATAGACCAATGCAGTTATCACATCGCCTGGCATGTCTTAATTCCTGGAAGGTCGTATTTTACTGGAATTCTTACATCTGCTGTCATCTTTATTCAGTGGAATGAGGTGAAATCCATTATGGATATTACAAGAAGGGTGCCTTTGCAAAAGAAAGAATGTTCTCTCTCTCTCTTTCTCCCTCTTGTTTTTCCCACAAATAGAGATAGCTCTTCGCCATCGTGTGGAATTTGAGACGTCCTCTCCCAGAAGGCCACGGGAAGAGGCACGTCTTTGAAGTTCAGGAACTCTGTCTCCTGGTCTCATGTTCATGCCGCCCGGGCTTGGGCCACACTCCGGGGATTCTCATTCATGGTGGGTCTCGGGCACAGATGCTTCGGTGTATTAAATTTTCACAGGGGATTCTAAGGGACAGCCAGCATTGAGGATCACCGCTCTAGGACAGACATGGAAGACAAGCCTAATGAAATGACAGGATTTAAGTAGATTCTGAAGGAGCGACCCGTGAGCATCTTTCTTAGGAAGCTGGATGATGGCTCCAGGGAGGCCCTGCATGTTTTTAGTTGAGAGGATTACAGGATTCTGTGTATTATTGAAAAACAGCAGAGAGCAATGGACAGACTAGAGGCAAGAATCCAGTTATGGATAAGGAAGGAAGGTGACTTTGCGCCACACTGGCCCTGTCTGGCTGCAGAAGATGAAGGCATGAGACACACTCCTCGGGTGGGGAAGGGTCCCGAGGGTCCCCTGGGGCACCTACGTGCAGCGTAGGTCTGGGAGGGAGGAGGTTTGGAGCTGTCTTACGCGATCCGGTTGTTAGAATCAGCAGGCACTCGTTACCAACTGCATAAGGAAACAGGGCTTGAAGGGGACCGGAAGTGTGCCTCAGGAGACTGTGATGTCCCCTCCAGAAGGGGCAGGACAGCTGGCGATGGGCTTGATTCTGCCCTGTGAGTTCCGCATAGTGTGAGGCTGGAGGGCTCCAGCTGGTAGACCCGTCTCAGACCTGGGGCTCAAGAAAGAGCTCGGAGCTGGACACACAGCGTCAGGTTCATGGCCGTGTAGGGGACGGTGGAAGCCATCATGCTGGAAGAAGAGGTGGAGGTTGGGAGGAAGGAAGCCGGGAACAGAGCCCAGGTGGATACAAAGTGAAGACATAGAGAACAGCACAGAGAGATTCAGGATGTGCATCCCGAGAGGCAGGTGTTAGGGAAAGATTGCTGCGGAAAGAGGCGTCCTCGGGCTACACCCACGTGGCGTCATGCCCCTGGAACTGGGATGTGCATAGAACAGGACGCGGTATCTTGTACAAACGCCCACGTCCCCACAACACTCTGAATGCCCCGAATACCACCAAACTGCACTCTTAAAAGTGGTTAAAATTACAAATGTTACATATATTTCACTCCAACACGAATTATTTAGGACAGAAAGGGAAAAGGGCACCTGGGTGGCTCAGTCAGTTAAGTGTCCAACTCGTGACCTCGACTCAGGTCTCGATCTCACGGTTCATGAGTTCATGCCCTGCGTCGGGCTCTGGCTGACGGCGCAGAGCCTGCTGGGGATTATGTCTCCCTCTCTCTCTGCCCCTTTGCTGCTGTATTTTGTCTCTCTCTTCTCAAAATAAATTAAAAAAAATAAAAAGCTTTAAAATAATCAACATTTTAAAAAGGAAGAATGTACAGAAAAACAAATCCCCTCTTCAAAAAGAAAAATTGAGAGACCCAGACAGTCCCAGAGCCAGGAGGGGCACAGGAGGGGCGGGGGCACGGCCTGGTGGCCTGCAGAGACCCAGGGAGGAGGGGTAGGTGGGCTCACGGCCATCAGCCGGGAGCGGAGGCTTTCCGGGCATTGGCAGGGTCAGCGGTTCGTGAGCAGGGGCAGCCGCTGGGAGCAGGACTCTTGGATCCCGGAGAACTTGAGGGCTGTTGTCAGGGTTGCAGACTAGGACCAGCAAATTGTCCTAGGCAGTCTGGAGGTGCAGGCTGGCGGGACACCTGGTCAGGCATCTGCATCCGGAGGGCTCACAGGAGGGTGACAGCCACGGGCAGGGATGGACCCGGCCCGGGAGTCACCCTCTAAAGGCAGAGGTGGGCTCATCCAGTACGTCTGCCACCTCCGGGCCCCTGGCTGAGGGTGCGCAGCTGGAGCAGGCCGGCCTTGGGGGTCCCCTATGTTTCCACCGGCGGTTGGGGACTCCCAGCCCAAGGTGGGAAGGTGCTGCGCACTGGGGACAGGAGCCTGAGCAGAGCAGGTCAGGTGGGCGAGGGCTGGTCCCGTCTCCGGGAGAGGGCAGGCCTCTCCATGGGAACAGGGGAGGGAGCCTCGGGAGGATCGGGAGGATGGGGAGGATCGCTGTCCTCCAGCCGCCCTCCCACGGATCACCTAAGCGCACCCCGTTCTTCCCGCTGCTGTAAGAAACCATCGCAAACCTGGTGCAAATACCCACTTTCCCCTCACCGTCCTGCAGGTTAGAAAGTCCAAGCTGCATCCCGGGACACCTTGGGGCTCAGTCACTGGCGTCCGATGTCATGATCTCACCATCTGTGAGTTCGAGCCCTGTGTCGGGCTCTGTGCTGACAGCTCAGAGCCTGGAGCCTGCTTCCGATTCTGTGTCTCCCTCTCTCTCTCTGCCCCTCCCCAACTAGTGCTCTGTCTCCTTGCTTTCAAAAATAAAATAAACATAAAAACAAAAGCGAAAACAGAAGTCCAAACTGGGTCCAATCAAGAGGCTGGCAGGGACGTTTTCCCGGCTTGTGGCTGAGTCCGTCTGGGGTGGTGTCACCGAGACTCGGAATTTTGAGTCCCCCTTTGACTTCTAGAAAGCCCCAGGCCCACCGGGCCCCCCTGGGTGATGTGGGCACTCCACCCAGGCTCAGTCCCTGCTGCGACCCGACTCCCCTTCCCCTGTGATGTAACTCGCTCACGTGCTCTGGGGACAGACAGATTTTGGGGTCCACTCCTTTTTTGCCAGCTACAAAAGGATGTATTATTTCCCCAAAAAGTGGTCTTTCCAAACTTCAACGTATCTCCACAGCCATCTCAGTGTCCTAATTTATAGTAAAAGCCTGTAGATTATTTTAATCAGCTACAAATCCAAGGATGGGCCCTTCGCTTCCTGTGAAAATACAAAGTAAAATATAACCAGAACTACCAGGGGGAGAACGATGGATAATTTGGATGAATTATTAACCGATCAAGTGCAATTACAGCCAAATCAGATAGACTCCTAACAGTTTCAGAACAAGACAGATAATAAAAAAGGTAAACTCGGATATTCGAGGAATGTGTCTTAACACGCCACTGTGGTTTTTAACTCCTACCAGCTAGGTAATGAATAAACAGAATATTAGCAATTTAGATACAAAGCTTAATCAGGTGACTCGCTTTCATCTGCGCACGTGTAGGTTCGCACAGTCTAGTCGCCACGGAAGCGCCAGCATTCATTTACTGTCTGATCTTTTCTGTCCACTGTGAGGACATCCAAGTCCCCCGGCCCTCATGGTAACGCCTGGCTAGGACGTAAAGTTTTAGTCGTCATGACTAAACTGCGTTCCCCAGTATGTCTGGGGTCACATAAGTGTGGAAGATGTTAAGTTAAACGTAGTTAATCATTACCCTTCCTGAAGCCTTGCCTGGAGCCGGATTTACCGAGGATCCTTGCAAATCTCCAAGAGGCTGCTCATCTGCATATTTCCAGAATGTCTTTGCACGGGAGCCCCTTGGATTAGCCAGCGAGCATCTTTCACAGGCAGGAACGGGTGGGAAGGCCTGAGGTACGTGGGAGATCTATAAAGCTGAGGAATTTATACGTGAGTGAGCACACACACACACACACACACACACATACCCGCACGAACAGGGAACACACACAGGATGTTTTACAAAAAAAAGAAAGCAATGCAAATGCAAATATTCCCAGGACGTCATTCAATTTAAGCTCTAACGACATGATATTAAAGTATTAAGTTTATAAGTCTGCGTCTCCGGCTCGGCTGTGGGCTCTTTGAGGGCAGGATTTTGCCTTGTCTTTGTGTATCTAATGCCTGTAAACATTTGCTAGAATAAAAATGGCAACAACACACTTTACAAAGTGGCCTCTTATCATCTGATAAAGATGCAGACGACCGGCAAAGCAAGGATGTGTTTATTGGACAGAAGGTTGTGAAGTCAGGCACATGGTCTCAAAAACTATTTGTTAATAAAATAAGAAATGAGCAAATGGAGATAAAACTCTGAGGAGATCAACATAGCCTACTGACAGATGTAGCGGCTGGGATTTTCCCAGACAGACAGAGCCCGCGAGATGACAGACAGACAGATAGACGGACAGATTACAAGGACCTGGCTCATGTGACTATGGAGGCTGAGGAGTCCCAAGATCCGCTGGTGTCGTTCGGAACCACTCGCAAGGTCACACCCGGAAACAGTGTTTAATCTAAGGAGCCACATCTGGTGAGGCTGACGCATAAAAGGAGCCCCGAACAAGAGAATCTGGTGGCGTGTTGGTCTCTGAAGAGTTGACGCCAACACCAAGATGGAAGGGCGGAGCCAAGAGCGATGTGGGCGGTGCTCAGTCTCCAAAGGCTAGAGTCCAGGCAAGGAGAGGTCCTGAGGGAAAGGAGAGATGGGGCTCGGGTGCCTGGCTGGCTCAGCTGGTGAAACATGCGACTTTTGATCTCAGGGCTGTGAGTTCAAGCCCCACATGAGGTCTTGGGTGTAGAGCTTACATCACTTAATGTCCACCATACTTTTGTAAGGTGACATGATTACACCCACTTTACCTGTGAGGAAACCAAGGCAGGTGGAGGGCACACCTGGGCGCGACGGAGCCGGATTCACACTTGCAACCACTATGTCCTGTGACATATTGTGTTCTGTGTTTTGGAGACAGGAGCTGCGTGAGTGAGGCGGACCCCAGTGAAAGGTGGACTTGACCGGCAGAGGAAGTGGAATGTGACTACCCAGGTGACACAGATCCATTATGTGTTTTTCTGAACAGAGTGACCCAATTAAAGCCTAATTAAGGAATATGACTGGGGACACGCAGATTGGCCTTGAGAGGTGAGAAAACTAGCAGGAAGCAGTGCAGGTGCAGGGTGGGAGGGGCCCGAAGGGACAGAGTGGAAGGAAACATACAACCCGAGGTCCGTTTCAGGGGAAGAAGTCACCATGTGGCTTGGGAGCCGGGCTGATGGGAAGCCCACTGATCGATGGTCCGCAAGGAGCTGAAGCACGGTTTTCTCCGTCTCCCTCCACAAAGAGTTAAGAACATGACATTTAAGTGGGAGAATCTTCTCCAGTCCTTCTTGGAAATAATATTTCTCAGCAATTCCATACCTCGCACCTCAAGCAACTCGCTGCAGCTGACCTATCTGAACTCAGGACTCCAGGGCAGATCAGCTGCTGGCCATCAGGAAGCACAGCTCCTCGAGGAGAGGAGAGAGGGACACCTCTGACCACATCCTCTGATTTCAGAGGGTAGATTCATTTTTAATACACAGAAAGTGGAAATTCTAATCTTCCGAGTTAGAAGGCGACCATGCCTCCCTTTCTACTTAATCTTGTTTATCCCCAACTCTGAGCTGCCACTTTCTTAATGCTTCCTGCTTTAGACTTACTTACAAAATATCATGTTGACCTTCAGATGACTCATTTCACTTGAAAAACTGGTTCTAAGAAGTGCATATATTTTACAGGTTCCTACGACTCTGGGAGATTCAACTCCACGCTCATTTAGTGAGTCTGAAAGACCCATGTGAAACACTGGCAGGGACACCGAAAATGCTTTATGCAAGGGCTCTTTGTTTTAGAAACTGTCACTCCAGAGAGTCAGGTAGAGAGAGACAAAAGCTACTAGGCATGAAAAAGAAGTCAGGACAGTAGGAGCAAGATGGGAGGGGACCTCAGAGAAAGGACAAAATACGGGATTGTGAAGGGATTTGGGAGGTTTTTCAGAAAGGATGCTAAGACTGAGCTGAGGCATAGAGAATGCGCAGGCTTTGATGAGCAGGGACAAGCACTCCACACTGGTGGAATAACACAGAACCATGAAAGTGTGTGAGCTCTGTTAAACATTCAGTGTCCGTGCAGTTCATGGGGGACGAGGTGGGACATAAGGGCGGGGTCAGGCCACGGCACATCCAATGCCATGACAGTGTTCTGGGACTTTATTGTGTAGATTGAACAAAGCCACTTTGAGGAGTTCAAGGCTAGCGGCGATGCGGCCCTACCTGGGTTTTAAGAACACTCTTATTTGCAGAGGTGAGGGCTCAGAGCTGTGTGGTCTTTTCTGAGGAGGGTCGACGAGAGTCTGAACAAAGAATGTGAAAGCACAAGGGAAAGAGAAAACGAATAAAAGGAAGGTCTTTGGAACACAAGAGAGAAAGCACACACTTATAAACCCTGGTATATTTCTGCTCTCTTCCTCAAGGAAGAGCAAGTCTGTCTCAAACCGTCAGGCCCTCAGTGATGTGTGAGCCCTCCAACGGCCTGAAAACCCAGGTCCCCACACAGGGCTGCCACTGCGCTTGAGTGACACCATGTCCCTTTAGCTGATGGCCCGGTCTGCTTTCAGAAGACTTCTTTTCTCCTTCTCCAGGAAGCCAAGGGAGTAAATCAAGGAACACAAGTTTCTTTAATTGCCCCAAAAATAAGTTAGCAGTCACCAATCAACAAATGAGGATTGTGAGGAATAAAAAAATTTGTTTTCAGCAAAGATAAACATTTACCCAAACTGAAAATATGCTGAGCCATAAAATGTGTTCCAAGAAACTTCAAAACACTGAAATTATAAAGCTTATCTTCTGTGACCCAAATGGAAATAAGCCAGAAATCAATACAAAAGATAACCAGGGATTACCATATATTGGGAATTAAGCAATATGCTTGTAAAAAACCAATGAGTTAAATAAGCAATCTCAAAGGGAATTTGAAAATATTTTTGGTTAATTAAAATTAAAATACAAGATAATAAAACTTGTGGGGTGAAGTAAAATCAGTACTTAGGAGGAAATTTATATCCTTGAATTTACATATTAGACAAGAAAAAAGGCTAAATATTAAACAATTTCTGTGAACTCTTACGGAGTTTGAACACCTAAGCCATTCCTCATCCCACCCTCCCACAAAAAGAGAGAAGAAAAGAAATAATAGCAACTAGAGTAGAAACTAATGAATAAGAAGCAAATAAAGATGGCAGGAAGTCAAAAAGTCAGGTTTTTTCATAAGAATAATAAAAATGTTAAACTTCGAGAAGATTGAGAGAATAAGAAAACAAGAGAAAGAGAAGCCTAATATTCCCAAAATTAGGAATAAAACAAGGAAAATAGCTATAGACCTTGCAGGCATTGAAAAGATTTTAAGAGATATTATGTATCACTCTTTTGCCAGTAAATTTGAAAATTTATATAAAAAAGATGAAGTCCTTAGAGAGCACAGCCTGTCAGAATGAAGACAAAAGTAAACAGGAAATTTGAAGAACCTTATATCTCACCAATAAATTTATTAATTAGAAATCTTCACTTCCCCCCCACACCACAGACACACAAGTCCAGGCCACGTGCCTTCACTGGCAAAAATTTTCAAACTTTTAAGGAAGGAAAAACACATACTTGCACATACTACTCCAAGTCATAGAAATATAGGGACTACTTCTCAACTGTTTATGAAAGCAACATAATCATAATACCAAATCTGATGAAGAGATTATGAAAAAGGAAAATCAGAAGCCATCTCTTTCATTTGGATGCAAAAATCCTGAGCAATATATTAGAAAACGGAATCAGCCAATGTATGAGGTGTGTAATCCATCAGCCCAAGCTGAGACGTACTCCTGGGACGGAAGGTTGATTTAACATTCAAAAATCGATCATGGGAATTCACTATATTAAGAAAAATCAGGTCATCCTAAGAGACACAAATAAATTGCTTGATAAAATATATATAATGATTATAAAGTCACTAGGAATTAAAGAAAACCTTCTTCCCCATGATAAAAGTGATCTGTAAAATCTACAGAAAACATTATTTTTAAATGTAAAGTATTGAAATACTTCTCCCAAGACCAGTAATGAGAAAGTATCATTACTGCTATCACCACTTCTATTGAAAAATTCTGCTTGACTTCCTAGTCAACATTTTAAGGAGATGGAAGGAAGAAAATACATGAAGATTAGAAAAGAAAAAATAAAACTGTATTTATTCACAGACAACATGATTACACATGTAGAAATCCCAAAAGTGTGTACAAACTTCTAAAGTTAATGTTCAATTTAGTAAGTCCACTGGTAACAAAGTTCACATACAAAAATCTATGGTATATCTACATGATGACAATAAACAAATGCGATCTGATATAAAATATAATAGCATCAAAAAATATCAACTAAGAATTAATCTAATGAAAGTAAGGTAAAAATTTTACAGAAATAAATCAAAGAATATCTATGTAAATAGAAGAATACACTAGTTTCATGTCAGCTGTGGCTTGATCTATAGATTCCACAATCAAAATACCATCAGGTGTTTCAAAAATATGAATACTGAAGACAATCTTTTTTTTTAATTTTTTTAAAAAATTTTTTAATGTTTTATTTATTTTTGATACAGAGAGAGACAGAGCATGAGAGGGGGAAAAGCAGAGAGAGGAGACGCAGAACCAGAAGCAGGCTCCAGGCTCTGAGCTAGCTGTCAGCACAGAGCCTGACGCGGGGCTTGAACCCACGAACGTGAGATCTGACCTGAGCCGAAGTCGGAGGCTTAACCAACTGAGCCACCCAGGCACCCCCCGAAGACAATCTTAAAAAAGAATTACAAAATTGGAGAACTTGTGCAGGATACAAAATTAATAGAAATCTTTTGAGTTACACTCATAACAAAGAAGCAGAAAGAAAAGTTAAGAAAACAGTCCCATTTGGGGCACCTGGGTGGCTCAGTCAGTTAAGTGTCGACTTCAGCTCAGGTCATGATCTCACAGGTCATGGGTTCAAGCCCCACATCAGGCTCTGGGCTGACAACTCAGAGCTTGGAGTCTACTTTGGATTCTGTGTCTCCCTGTCTCTCTGCCCCCTCCCCAGCTCGTGTTCTGTCTCTCTTTCAAAAATAAATAAATATCAAAATTTTTTAAGAAAACAATCCCATTTATAATTGCACCAGAAGAATAAAATGCCTAGAAATAATTTATCCGAGGAGATGAAAGATCTATACTCTGCAATCTATAAAACAACAGTGAAAGAAATTGAAGATGACACAAATAATTGGAGAGATATACCATGCTCATAGACTGGAAAAGTCAATATTGTTAAATTTTCCATACTGCTGAAAAGAATCTACAGATTCATTACAATCCTTATCAAAATACCAATACCATATTTCACAGGAGCAGAACAATCCTGAAATGTGTATGGACCTTAAGAAGACCTCAAGTAGCCAACACAATCTTAAGAAAGGAGAGAGCTGGTGTTATCACAATCCCAGATTTCAAGATATACTACAAAACTTTAGTAACCTATGGAACAGGAATAAATTCATGCACATACATATACACATATACATACACCTTTCTTAAGATTGCGTTGGCTATTAGCAGTCATTCTTGGCTCCATACAAATTTTAGGAATATATATATAAAACAAAGAAAGCAAGTCAATCTACAACAAAGAAAGCAGAATATACAGTGGGGGAAAGACAGTCTTTTCAATAAATGGTGTCGGGAAAACTGGAGCTACATGTAAAGCCATGACACTAGACCACTTTTTTACACCATACACAAAAGTCAGTTGAAGATGGATTAAAACCATAAATGTGAGACCTGAAACCGTAAAACTCCTTTAAAAAATTTAATCAGTAATCTCTTGGACATTGGTCTTAGCAACATATTTGAGTATTTCTCCTCTGGCAAAGGAAACAAAAGCAAAAGTAGACTATTGGGACTCCAACAAAATAAAAGTTTTGTGCAACCAAGCAAATCATCAACAAAACAAAAAGGAACCTGGTGAATGGGAGAAGACACCTGCAAATGATATATCCAATAAGGGGTTAATATCCAAAATAAACAAAGACCTTATACAACTCAAAACCAAACAGAAAAGAAAAGAAAAAAGGAAAAAACCCACACTAAACAAACAAACAAAAAGAACAAAAAAAAAACCCCCAAACAAACAGATTAAAAAATGGGCGGAAAAAATAATAGACATCTTTCCAAGGAAGACATACAGATGGCTAGCCATCAGACAGACTAAAAGATGCTCAACATCACTAATCCCCAGGGACATGCAAATCGAAACCACAATGAGAGATTCCCTCACACCTGTCAGAAGGGTTAGAATTAAAAAGACAAGAAATAACAAGTGTTGGCCAGGATATGGAAACCCGGGAGCACTCACCCATTCTTGGGAATGCAAACTGGTGCCACCACCATGGAAACCAGTACGGAGGCTCCTCAATGAATCAGAAATAGAAATACCATACGATCCAGTAATACCTCTACAAGGAAGATGAAAACATGAATTTGAAAAGATACTCGCTTTCCTGTGTTTATTGCAGCATTGTATACAATAGCCATGGGATGTGGACTAGGGAAGCTGGCCAACTGTCTGTTAATGGATGAATGGATAAAGACGTGGTTTCTGAACACAATGGAATATCAATCAGCCATAAAACAATGACATCTTGCTACTTGTGACAACATGAGTGGACCCAGAGGGTATGGTGCTAAATGAAATAAGTCAGATGGAGAAAGACAACTCTAAAACACAGAATAAGGAACAAACAAAAACAAACAGAGCAGCTGGCAGTTGCCCGAGGGGACAGGAGTGGGCGAACCCGGGAAGGGGATTAGGGGGTGCAGACTTCCAGCTGTAGAAGAAGTAAACCACAGAGACAGCAAGTCCAGCGCAGGAAATCTGTCAATGGTATTGTGGTAATGTTGTCTGGTGACAGACGGAGGCTGCACTTACCGTGATGAGTGCTGAGTAATGAGCAGACCGTCCAACCACCACGCCATGCACCTGACACCAGGTGAACGCTGTCTGACGATTATTTTAATAATGAGAAGTGGAGAGCTACCAGAAGATGTCAAGACTCTCTACGCCACGATTATGAGCAGAGTGCGCTGCCGTCACAGGATAAATAAGCAGACCCGCTCGCGCACGCTTGTTGACGGTAAGATTGGGGAGGCCGTATTGCAGCGGGAGAAGCATAGTCTTGTCGGTAAACACTGAGAATCCGGGCCACGCCGCCGCTGCTGGGCAAAGACGTGTTGACGCTCACTTCACACGGTGCTCAGGCGTCAATTCCAGATGGGTTGTAGATCGGAACGTAAAATGTAAGGTGTCTTTATGACCTTGGAGGAGGCAGACATTTCTTAAACAGAATGAAAGTGTGCTGCCCAGAAAGGAGGAAGCAAGATAAACTTTCCTGCATTAAAGTTAAGAACTTCTGCTCCTGAAAAGACGCAAGTAACAACTCAAAAATGCAAACTGCACAGTGGGTAGAGGCTTAAAATACACACAGCTAACAAGAGACTTGTCAGAAATAAAGATGAATCTCTGTAGGTCTATAAGGACAAAAGAGATTTTTAAAAACTTAAAAAGAAAAGCCGGGACTTGAAATGGTCTTTCCTGGAAGAAACGGTCCATGGTGGCCAATAAGCGCACGTGAGGGCGCTCGGCCTGGCAGAGAAACGAAGATAAAATTAGGGGAGATGACAGTGCTAGTCACTGGGGTGGCTGCAGTCATACAACATGGAGAAGAGGGACGCAAAGGGAAGAGAGACAGAGAGAAGGGAAGGAGACCAGGAAGCAAGGAGGAGAGAGAGAAAGACAAATGGCGGCTGCCATGTTGGGGAGGGTGCCGGAGGGCGGGGCTGCGGTGAGCGGGCGCTGTCTTCTCAACCTCACCCCTGCGCACCCCACAATCCCACCATTCCACTCCATGGAGACGGTCACCCCACATGCATCCAAGTGTGCACCAAAGACTGCCATGAAAATATCTCCAGCAGAGTTATTTCTAAGAAAGAGTCCCAAACTGCAAACAACCATTGTGCCCCTCGAGAGTAAAATGATAAATAAATTGTGATGTATTCACACTATCTACAATGAAAGCCAATGAAGGGGAGGTATGCCCAATACCCCGGATGCATTTCATAGCAAGATGTAAGAGACAATGTCAGATGCACACTGTTACTTATGATATGATTCCACATTTACGAATTTCCAAATCAGTACATTAATCTAATGTTGACGGAAATCAGGTTAGCGATGGCCTTTGGGAAGGCGGAGGACTAGTGATGGGGGCGGGGGGAGCACGAGAGTGGCCTCTCGAGGGGCTGCTCATGTTCCGTTCCTCAGTCTGGTTGCAGGGGGACAGGGGTGTGCACTTTGGGAAAGTTACCAGCCTGTGCATTTGCGATCTATGCGGTTGTCAGGATGTATATTTTTTAATAGTTTAGTGTCAAATTGGTTTTCATACAACACCCAGTGCTCTTCCCACAAGTGCCCTCCTCCATCACCACCACCTCCCTTCCCCTCCCCCTCCCACTTCAGCCCTCGGTTTGTTATCAGTATTCAATAGTCTCTTATGATTTGCATCCCTCTCTCTCCCCAACTCTCTCTCCCTTCCCCTCCCTATGGTCCTCCATTAGGTTTCTCCTGTTCTCCTGTTAGACCTATGAGTGCAAACATATGGTATCTCTCCTTCTCCGCCTGACTTATTTCACTCAGCATGACACCCTCGAGGTCCATCCACTTTCCTACAAATGGCCAGATTTCATTTTTTCTTATTGCCATGTAGGACTCCATTGTGTATATATGCCACATCTTCTTGATCCATTCATCAGGTGATGGACATTTAGGCTCTTTCCATGATTTGGCTATTTTTGAAAGTGCTGCTATGAACATTGGGGTACATGTGCCCCGTGTGTCAGCACTTCTGGGTGTCAGGATGTATATTAACTTCAAGAAAAAAATATATAAGGGCACCTGGGTGACTCAGTTTGTTGAGTGTCCAACTTCGGCTCAGGTCATGATCTCGAGGTTCATGGGTTCGAGCCCCGTGTCAGGCTCTGTGCTGACAACTAGGAGCCTGGAGCTGCTTCGATTCTGTGTCCCTCTCTCTGCCCCTCCCCCACTGGTGCTCTGTCCCTCTTGCTCTCTCTCAAAAATAAACATTAAAAAACTTTTTTTAAGGAAGAGAAAAAAAGAAAAATATGTTTTAAAACAGATAAGGCAAGGATCGTGGATACAAAATGCGTTGCTGAACCTACCCTCCAACTATCATCTGTCGTGTATCTTTCCCCTCCTGATCATCTCTGCATCATCTATAAATTCTTCTAATAGTTTATTTATTTTTGAGACAGAGAGAGACAGAGCACGAGTGGGGGAGGATCAGAGAGAGAGGGAGACACAGAATCCAAAACAGGCTCCAGGCTCTGAGGTGTCAGAGCCCGACGCAGGGCTCGAACCCACAAACCGTGAGATCATAATCTGAGCCGAAGTCAGACGCTCAGCTGACTGAGCCCCCCAGGCGCCCTTCTCTGCGTCATCTATAAACTTCCATTAGATTCCTAGAGCGGCCGCAGCAAAGGCGTGACCTCGGTGGCTGAGACAGTAGAAACGCGTCCTCGCACCTTCTGGAGGCAAAAGAGAGACCCACGTGCCGCAGATCGGTTCCCCTGCAGCCGGGAGGGAATTCATCCCTCCTCTCCTGTTTCTGGGGGTTTGCTGGTGACTTGGGGGAGGGGGTCCTTGGCGTGTGGACACATCACCCTGGTCACATGGTGCTCTCAATGCATGAGCTCCTGTGTCCAAGTTTCCTCCTCTTTATAAGGACTCGGTCCCAGTGAATTAGAGCCAGTGATGATGACCTCATCCTGCTGTGACTGCATCTGTGAAAACCGTGGTTCCAAATAAGGTCACGTTCTGTTATTCTGGGGGTCAGGATCTCCGCGTCTGAACTGGGGTGGGGGGGTGGCACCTGGGTGGCTCAGTCAGTTGAGCATCCGACTTTGGCTAGATCATGATCTCACGGTTCTTGGGCTTGAGCCCCACCTCGGGCTCTGTGTGGACAGCTCAGAGCCCGGAATCTGTCTTTCTCTCTCTGCCCCTCCCCTGTTCACGCTCTGTCTCTCAAAAATAAATAAATGTAAAAAAATTAAAAGAAAATGGGCTGGCTGGGGGGCATGGTTCAGCCAGTAACACCACGTAGCACACATCTGGGGGGTGTAAAACATCTGCAGCCCATTAATGAAATCTTGCCTTTTGATCAAAGCTTGTTCGTGGAAAATACAATCTTATTCCAACACATACTGGCAAATTTTTACAGCTCAGTTCAGAATAAATATATATTTTGTGTTTAACACATAACCTGGGACAATAAAAAAAATGTAGCCACGACCATTTAGCTCTAGATGTATGACTAAAAGGTTGAAAATGGTCCAACATAATTTTTAAGTGGAATTATTGGTCCTTAATCAAAAATTGCTCAGTGGAGGAAATGGTGTCAGCCGTAGAAATTATAATTTGATTCCATCGCTGTTTCAGACATGGTCATACAGAGGCATGCCGGCGTTTTATTAAAAATTAAGAAAACATTGCTGGAATCAGTGCTTCGGTGGGTCATGGGTGGTGGAATTTCTGATTCACGGCTGCAGATCTTTCTGGAGCAGGTTCCAGGGGGACCAAGCTCCCTCCTTGCCCCAGGCCGCCTGCGTGCCTCATGGTCCCAGAGCCACACGAACCCCACAAGGGAGCGTGTGCTTGGCTACACGGGGTCAAGTGTGCCCTGCTCATACCCCTGGAGCTCACGCCTGGAGGTGCTGTGGAGAGACAACCGCTTTCACACAGGCCATTTGCTCTGGTCTCTAGCACATTCCCAGGGTCTCCTACGGCAACCTCATTCTCCCCGTACTGAATACACTGAGAGATGGGGGAGGGGCGCCCGGGGCCTCAGTCGGTTAAGTGTGCGACTTTGGCTCAGGTCATGGTGTCACTGCTAGTGAGTTTGAGCCCCGCGTCGGGCTCTGTGCTGACAGCTGGGAGCCTGGAGCTGCTTCCGATTCCGTGTCTGGCTCTCTCTGCCCCTCCCCTGCTCACACTCTCTCTCTCAAAAATAAAGAAAAGAACATTAAAAAAAAGAGAGAGATAAAGGAAATGGCTCACGTGTGTCTCAATGTGCCTCTGAGGTCTGGACGTGCCAGTCTTGTGAGCGCTTGGCACCTCGCTGGGCACACAGGCAGTGGTCCTCACTGTGACAACATCACGACTGTCCTCACGCTGGGCACACGGACGTGGTCCTCCCTGGGACGGCCTCACAATGACTCTCACTGTCACCACCTCCCCAAGATCACCCAGCTCAGAAAGTTCCCAGAAGGAAACGGGACCTGAGGTCATCGGATTTCAAATGAACCTCGTCTTGCCTCCATGACACTGGAGCACCAGGTTACGGACCCCGAGGAGCACGGTCGCCTCCGCAGAAGCTGTGTTCTGGCTCTAGGTGGACAGGTGACTCCCGCTCGACGGGCCGTCACGTGAGCCCCTGCGGAAGACACGCGAGGGGAATCCAGTTACATCACGACGTCTATGCAAGCCCCAGCCCGGGCTTGTCCCGCTCAGCCCGTGTCCCTGTTAGTCAGGGAGGCTCCGGGCGGACACCGGCCCGACGCCCCTGTCACCGAGAAGCTGAGGACAAGCCCTCTGTCTGAAAACTCCCCTCTCGTTCATTCCCCAGCCGGGACTCGCAGGCTCCTTCCAGACCGAAGGGGAAAGGCCACGTTTCTGTTGAAAAACAATCAGGCATCCGCCCCAGATAAGCCGCCTGTGGCCCAAAGGCCACTCGGTGGAGAAAAGCTGCAAAGGAGGAGTCACTCTGTCATCTCTCTGGCCTGGTGTGGACAGAGGCGTGGACAGAGGGGAGGACGGAGGGGAGGCCAGGGGTGAGGACAGAGGTGCCGCCACAGGGGAGGCCCACAAAGCGGAAGTCGCCATCTCTCCCTGGTTCCCAGAAGGCCACTCTTTGCACTTAGAGGATAAACTACAAACTCGGGAGCACTGCAGGAAGAAGACGCGGCCGAGCTCTGGGAAGGACCAGCGGAGCAGAGCGGAAGGGCCAGGGGGCGGGGCCGCGGCGTCGCCTTTGCTCCCTGTAGGTGCGGCCCCGCCCAGCGCAGCACGATCAGCAGGTGCACCGCGGCGACTCTCCACACGCGTGAGCCAGTGTCCACAGGCGTCTCCGTGTCCCTCGCCACCCGCCTGGGACCTGGAGGAGGGGCCCTGGGTCCCTAGGCCCAGCTGCTGGTGGACATGGCCCGGGGGTGCCCACTCAGCATCTCCACGACGCGGAGACGCCACGCAGGCCCTGGGCCTGGTCTTCCGGAGTCCGGGCGGCACAGAACCGCTGCCCGGGATGGCGGAGGGCTAAGCCGGACGTCGCTGCAAAGCTCTGGTGACGCGCGGTCCGGGCGCTGACCTGGCGGGGCTGCGGGCATGTCTGCTGGAGAAGGCACCCCGGGGCCTGAAGGGAGCGATCCACAGGCTCTCGTTCTGGACCCTCCGGGTCACGCACCCTGCCCGAGGTCCCTCATCGGTGCCCCTTAGAAGCAGGGCGTGCGCCCCTCAGCCCGCCCGCACCTGCTGCGCCCTCCACCCCTCCTGCCGCCCGGGTCGTGAAGGGCCACCGCAGGCAGCACGACAGCCTGGTGTCTCTGTGCAGAGCGACTCTCTCTCTCTGCTCTTTGTGGGACAAACTCTTAGGTATCCTCAAAACCCCGTGCGGCTTTGGGTTTGGGACTCTCCGCCGTGGCACACCCACATGTGGCTGTCACTGCCAACTGCGCTTGCAGACTTCCTTCCCTGCCTTCAGTGCAGATGGGTTTCTGCGACATGCCAGTCCGGGACAGGACAGCCCCCTTCTGTGAAGGAAGTGGGACGGGACTTTGGGACAGACCAAGGGCGATCACAAGAACACAAGGAGAGCTGTGTGCGACATGAGAACCAGGAGTAGATGGAGCCCAGAGGAGATTCCAGAAGAATCCCAGACCTCCCCCCCAGCCAGGTGAGGGTGGAAGAGGGAGTCCCAGAGCAGGGCCTGGGTGCAGCTGGTGTCCCCACCAGGGGGCCCCGAGCCCCTCAGGAGAGCCACCGTGGGCAGCTGGTCTGCCTCTCCGCACATGGGGATCCTTCCACAGACGTTCACGCGAACCGTGGGCGCAGCGAGAGGGGCGAAAGGGGCGCATCCAGCACCGCCCAGAGGCCCGGAGAGGCTCCCCCTGTTCATCTTGTAGCTCAGACTCAGAAGTCTTCCTGCAGAGGGGGAGGGCATGTGCATGGCCAGCCACCCCACGGTGACACCTGTGCCCTCGGTCCTGGACATCAGGGAGAAGGTGCGGATCGCATCCTCTGTAGGTCCAGGCCCTCAATGTGGGGTCAGAGAGGCAGAACCAACCTGCCGGCTGTGTCTTGGGTTGGCGCTGAGGGCGTGAAGGCAGTAGTCGTGAATGTGACAGCTGCTTCAATGGTAAGACACCTCGCAGATTTATTGTTCTGCGGTCCTCTTCAAAACTGCCAGGGGACATCAGAAATAGACACATCTATTTTTCTCCAAATTTTTATTCTGAGGTCAGCAAGGTGCATTGTGGTTGTGTCTGTAAGTCAGCATCCTGCCCGGTGAACACTAACACATCCCTGCAAGGTGGACCTGTCCAGACGGTAACCAGAGAGGGTGTGGCCAGCTGCCCGACCCCGTCCCCTCCTCCTGGTCCTCGGCTTCTGTCCGTCCCACAGGCAGCCTCTTCTGGAAGCCGTCCCCGGGACGAGTGGAAGTCCAGCCCCTCGGCTGGCGAGTTGACATCCTCCCTAAACGCAGGGCAGCTGCTCAGTCCCAGCACATAGAAGCCACTTACCAGGAGGGGACGTTCCGCCTGGTTTGGGGACGCTAAGACGGGAGGTTGTTTTTTAAAGGCTGATGGAAAAAGCTGATGGTGTTTGTTCTCTTGAATAATCACATTAAGACCCTGCTAGTGTTTCGGAGCCACCGCTCGGAGGAGGCTAATTTCTAGGGCAGGAAAGGTGAGAAGCCGGCCAGACATCGGAACCGGCAGCGTCGGGGGCGTCTGGGGGCCTTCTGAGTGACTCCGCTGGCGCAGTCCCCACAGCCTGGCGTGGAGGTGACGGACGCGGTCTGCCTCGCCACGCCCTCCGTCCTCACAGCAGCCCGGCGTCCAGTCACGTGTTTCCTGACGGAAGCGTGAGTTTCCTCCCAGTGGAGAGAGAGCTTACTCGCGGGGGGGCCTGGGGAACTGGGAAGAGGGCCGGCCCTGCTCACCTCCCTCTGCCCCTGCTCTGACTCAGACTCCCCCAGGCAGGGGGAGGTGGTGGCACCCCACACAGAGGGGCCGTCCTCCAGCCGCTGACCCCAGGGCACGGGTAATCGGGGTGCCTGCCAATAGCAAACCTCAGGGATCCTCAGGTGGAGGGAAAATCCCCACAGAGAAGCTCTATAGAAATGGTGATTCTGCCGTGTTTTGTTTTGCTTCCATCAGGAGGAAGAGGGCTGCTGTGGTCAGTGCATAGTCAGGCACGGGGGGCACAAGCAGGCTCCGTGGGAGCCCGTGCCGTGGAGGGGAATGGGGTTCCCTGCCCACACGTGCCCGGACTCGGCCTTCGGGGCCTTCCCCCAGAGCACCCGCAGACACCTGCATCCTGCAGGCTGTCAGGGCCTGGAGAGCGGCGTGGATGCATGGCAGCCTTCCGGTCCCCAGCCTGGAGGACATAACGGCCTGCTGGCCTCGTGTAGGAACGAGCCTTGGTCCCTGGAGAATTCCCTGCTCATCCCCAGCCGCTGTCGCGTTCCCGCCGAAGCTCTCTGTGCACAGACGCCCGTCCCCTGGTCTGCTCGGGGAGATGTGCCTCAGGGGACACTGGCCTCCGGGCAGCTACGGAAGAGGGAGGGGGCCCCACGGAGCCAGCACCACACCGCGCCCTGCACACGTGAGCTCACGCAGCTCGTGTGGCTATCGGGGCGGGAGGGGGTCCTCACGGGGACACTGGTCCGTACCCCGTGCCCCAGCTCCACCTGGGCACCAACCCAGCCGCCCCTCCCCCCTCTCCCCTGCCACCCTTCCCACCTCCTGCTGACTGTCATCTCCTACCTTCAGATCTTGGTCTTATTCTCGAAGTCGGGCCCTTCTTCGTTAATGTACTCATAGGGTTTACCTCTCTCGGGGGCCAGCCCACCGTCCATCTGGCCACGAGTCTCCCTCTGTGGGCACAGAGAGAACTTGGCCTTTCACGGCGTTCTAGTGCTTTGGTCCTTGAAGGGGGTCCTATCCTACATGCTTTCCCTACTTCCTCACACGAAGGTCACCTTGCTCCCAAATGGAGGAGGACACTGCTTCATATTTTCTTGTAGCGTCCGCAGACCTCAGCATAGAGTTTTGTTTTTATGGGGAAGAAAGTTCCGCTGGCACGGGGTTCATAGTTACTGGTTCATCTGATTTCTCCATGAGTATGTTTGGATTGCTGAGTCTGACTTTTCCTTTTATTGAATGATTGATTGATTGATTTAGACAGAGAGAATGAGAGTGGGGGAGAGGGAGAGAGTGAATCCCAAGCAGCTTCCACGCTCGATGCGGAGCCAGATGTGGGGCTCAATACGACCACCCGGGAACCATGACCTGAGCCAGAATCCAGAGTCAGCACTCAACCAGCTGAGCCACCTGGGTGCCCCAAGTCTGACTCTTTCTTCTTTTCTTCTTTTGGTTTCACTCCCACTCTGCTAATTTGGTCAAAGACAAGCCACCAACACAGTGCATTTTCTATAACGAGAGGAGAAAGCTGTACGGCCAGGAAGACCATGCACGTGTTTAAGCGACAGTGCGACCTGAAGTGGTCCCTGGCTGTCTTCCCTTCTCTCCCACGATGCAGACGGTGCCCACAGCCATCACTTCCACAGCTGCGGATTCTACCATGTGCAGCAAGAGGACTGGAAAGAAATAGGACAGATGAGCACATAGCTGACATTGTACCCTGTGACTAAATCAGTGGAAAGGGCAGAGCATATCCGACTCCAAACACCCCTCTGTGTGCCGGGACCAGAGGGCTGAGGACCCAATGAGGAGATGAGGAGGCAGAGGGAGGGATGGACAGCATCTTGGTTTCGAATTCTGTTGCTAAATTGCATTTCATTTCCAAGAATTTCTCCATCTGTTACCCTCGAACACTGTCTAGACAATTTCCAAGTATTACATAATTCATCGTGGCTGAATATTTTCCTGTTTACTACAGAGTTAGTCTACAAAGGTCACTGATAAAATAATCTTTTCAACTGGTATGAAAAACATCTCAAAAATCCAAGAAACTCAAGAGTCAACCATACCAGCACTTTTTGATACTGAGGCATGGATAAAATAAAACCACAACAGGCCTGACTGTCCTTGGTTTCTGGCAAGGCTTTGACAGATGTCAAAAAGAGAGACAGACCAGTTCATCTCTGCACCAGTAAGTGAAGACTATTATCTCTGGACGTCCTTTTCATTTTGCGGTGGCCACTGAGCAGAAGGCTAATGCTGGGGGCACAGGACAGTCTGCCCTAGTTAGGACCAGAGCTGAATTAATGTATGATGCGCTGCAAAATAACACTTTTGGAATGCATTTAATGGAGACATTGAGCATGTTGACTAATAAGGTAATAGAAAAGAGAAAAAGAGGCAAAGCAGAAAGAAAGACAGAGGGAGAGAGGAGGAAGGGAGGCAGGGAGCAAGAAAAGGAAGGAAGGAGAGAAGAAGGGAAGAGAGGAAGGAAAAGAAGAAGGAAGGAAGGATAATGAGGGAAAGAAGGAAAGGAAGAGACAGATGGAAGGAGGGAAGGGAGGGAAGGAGGGACGGAAGGAAGGAAGGAAGGAGGGAGGGAGGGAAGGAAGGAAGGAACGGAAGGGAAAGGAAGGGAGGGAGAGAGGAAGTTAGTTCCCTTCCTTCAGGTCGCTTCACTTTGGGACAGTTGCTAGGATTTGCCCACTAAACATGGACAATTTTGGTTTCCAAACAGAAGGCTCACACTTGTCATTCTTGAACTTGCAAGTGGTCCTCAGGGTGAGGGGCGCCTGGGGATGCTTGCTTTGGGGACACCTGCCCCAGGGACACCCTGGTGCAGAGCAGGAGTGGCCGTGCAAGAGGCCAGGACCCGGGCCAAGACTGGGTTCTCTGTGTGTTCCCAGGCCCCTCTCCAGTCCGAGGATCTACAAACTGGCAGAGAATTAACACATCTTTTCCTTTTTTATTTAATATGTGCAGAAGGGTTCCTGGGAGATTCAGGGAGGGGATGCCATGCTGTCTTTCTGAATAGTGACCTGGGTGTCCTTGCCTGGACCCAGGCGACTCAACCCCTGGGCTGGGGGACCCAATCTGTGCTCCGTGAGTGGGGTCCACTGCCCCTGGCGGCACGTGGCCCTCCTGCCCTGTCGGGAAGGGCGTCCCTGCAAAGCCATCAGAAGGGCTCCTTGTGAGGGTCCCGGAGCAGAGTGGCTGCTGCCTGGTGGCCTTCGCGCTCCTGCTCAGGGTTCCCCGGCTCCGTGTCTCCTCCCAGGACCCGGGGCTCTGCAGGGATAGGCTCTCTAGGTAGAGAAACGGAAGAGATTGAAGCCACGAAGAATGACCTGTGACTTTCCTAGTTTCTTTCCAGGATAAACATCAGTGTCCTGAACTAGCCCAAAACAAAATTTTAAGAGCCCCTGGGACGTACTCATCTTTAAAACACTTCAAGTCTGAGGGTGGACCTGTGGTCCGGAAGTGGGGGCCATGTGGGAGGAGCAGCCGTGTTATACAGGCACAGTGTGGGGCGGACCCGTCATGCAGCCATACTTGAGTCTTGAAATTTAGTCTGTTTGGATGCTTCAGCTTTCATCGATGTAATTATTTTAGGGGCACCTGGGTGGCTCAGTTGGTTAAGTGTCCAACTCATGACTTCAGCTCAGGTCATCATCTCACAGTTCGTGGGTTCGTGCCCCACATCGGGTTCTGTACTGACAGCTCAGAGCCTGCTTGGGATTCTGGCTCTCCCTTTCTCTCTCTCTGCCCCTCCTCGGCCCTCTTTCTCTCTCAAAATAAATATTTATAAAGGAATTATTTTAGAAGAAATAGAAAGACTTTGCCCATAGAACTAAGTAAAATCTAATTTTGAGAGTTGGATCTCACACACACACACAGCATAAATACAGGAAGGATATGTGTTCTCATCTCCACAGAATCTAGGAAAGTGTCTGAGGCACAGACTCATCAATAAATAACCCTACATTTTAGTCAACATTTTTGCCAAGTTAATTTGAATTTGCCATGTTAGAACTCAATATCTGACCATCATCTGCAGCTTAAATTTACATATCTGTTAGAATTCTCTGTGAGTTGAATTTTACAATAAATATGACGTGATGTTAGCATATATGACAGTATATGGCAGTATATTGGATCATGATTTGGTCAGCAACACCCTGGCCACCCTACACCTTTCACATGCATATAAACATACATATGTGTAAATATATTTTATTTTACTTATAGTTTATGTATGCAAGTATAACTCTATGATGTATTTTACATAGCTATTACACACAATAGAAACATATCTGTGTATTTTATACGTATAAAGTCCATGTGAAATAAAAATCACACTAAACTCTAATTAAGCATGGACTCAAATCTTCAAGAAACCACACAAGGCTCCCAGAGCATGAATATTTATTTATTCTTAGGACGCACTTTGTATCAGTGTCAAGTATGAATTTTTAGTTAATTACATGTTTAGCCATTTGATATGCAAATACAAAATAAAGAACAAACTTACTTTATAAACAAAAACATCAATAAGACAAAAATTATGTTTACATTTAAACTTTTCACAATTATGTTTACGTATGTACATATTTTAGAACTGGAATTACAATGACATAACTGAAGTATAAATAAACATACTATGTTTTTCCTGATCTCTGTGACCATAAGGAAGGCAATGTAACTTATATGCCTGGAATTGGTATGTATTTCACATTTAATTACATACAAATTACATTAACTTGTAACTTACATACTTTAGGAAGGAACTTTAAAGCCTGTTTTAGTCATCTATTACTATCTGTAAATCACTACATTACTCCAAATATGGTGATTTGAATATAACAATAATCAGGTATCCGTCATGCTTTCTGTGGTCAGGAATTCAGACAGGACACATGGGGTGTGGCTTATCTTGGCTCCTGGATAGATGGAGGTCGTCTGGGACCCCCAAGGCAGGGGCTGGAGTCACCTGAGGACACCCCCAGATGCAGGGGGGTCCGCAAAGCACTTTCCTGGAGCCCCCACACGAGGGCTCCCTGGGTGGTCAGGGTCTCGTCACAAGACAGAGGCTGGATTCCGAGGGCCACCAGTGAGAAAAAGAAAGAGAAAAAGGCCACACTGCTTTTTCCCACAGTAGCCTTAAAACATGACTGCTGTCACTTCCTGCGGAAGCAATGACAAGCGCGGGGAAGGTGCAGGGCCCGTGTCCCCAGGGAAGGTATCAGCGTCACACGGTGAGGCCATGCGGGTTGGAGACGCATCAGTGGGGCCACCTTTGGAAATTCAGCGTACTGAGTCCGGCTATTCACCCACTTGAGTGCACGCATTACGGTATTTCCAGCACTTAATACGCGACTTTTCATCTTTTCTTAAAATAATTAGAATTTTAAATTCTCTTTTTTTGGCAGTGTATTTCTGTTGTTAAACCAACTAAATTTTATAACATGTCCTATCCTGCAGAAATTTATTTCCATAAAGGTTAAATACTTTTTGTTCGGGTTAAAGATGGAATCCTCACAGCAGATAATTCAAGAAGATTTTTAAAATCCAGAAAGGCTAAAAAGCCTGTGTATGGAGTGAATTTAGCATTCTTTCTTTTCTGAAGGCAAGTGAAAACAAACAGTTACGGGAGTTCAGCACAAATGGGGAACCGCTGGGGTGGGAAAGCTTTCAGATGCGTCTCGGAGAAGCCAGGAGAGACAGCCAGGTGACTGCTGGAGAGAAACGGGAAGGTTCGCGCCTGGAAATAAAACAGATGTGGCAAGTCGATGATCCCTTACAGCAGACATTACCCCCAAGATTCGCAGGGTGACCGGGAAAAGAAGCTGCTTAGGGCTTCTGGTCAGATTAATCCGAAGGGAAAATCTGTGTCTCAAATTCACACACCTTTAAAGGAAGCACAGGAATCAGAGGCACTTAGGAAGGGACACGTATATGCAGGGACAATAGTCAGGTAGCTCACAAATTCTGGGCACCGAGTGGGGAGGGGCTGGCCGGTGAGCCCGCTGGCCAGGAGCTCCGTCCGGAAGCAGCCGAGAACACCCTTTCCCGCGAAGCCTCAGTCACTCGTGGACTGATGGAATCACCCATGACTCACTCGCCAGTGCGGCCCAAACACATCAAACACATCAGACACTTTCCGAGATTCTGTGGAGATGAGAACACATATCCTTCCTGTATTTATGCTGTGTGTGTGTGTGTCCAGCTCTGCCCTGACAGATGGGTCAGGGGCCCTTAGATCAACCTGCCCAAGGAGGCAAAGGTGTGTTAGAAGCAAGAAGACACGTGCTCAAAACTCGCACAGGGACGAAGCTGTAGAACAAACTCAAGGACCCGGATCTGCTTCCTCCTGCTACATTTTGGTGCCACTTTACTCTGCTCGTGTGGTGCAGCAGAGTTGACCCCCAGTATCTGTGTCACGTTCAGTCACTTGGAATAAAGGTCTGAGCTGCAGTTTGGCTGTGCCGGTCGGAAGCCGTGTGGGCTGTGACGGGAAGGGTCCGTGAGAGGGACCCGAGGGGTCCTTCCGGGTCCAGCCTCAGACCACAGGCCTCTTCCAGGGCTAAGCTCCACCCGATGGCAACACCCAGACAGGGGTGGGCCGTCGGCTGACCTGTCTTGCCTCGGGGCCGAGTGCGAGGTGGGGAGACCGTGTGCACGTGCGGAACCGGCTTGTCCGGGCGAGGCACGGACAGCAGGAGCCCAGCGGTCCCAGCCCAGGGCTCTCGGGGATGGGCCACCCAGGGGCCCTGGAGGCCCCCAGCTGTGGGAGCTCTGAGTCCCAGAACGGCCACAGGGAAGTGTCGTGGATGGGGCTGGCCAAAGTCAAAGCCAGCACCCAGTGTGCCGATGGCGGGAAGGACCCTCTATCTAAAGCAAGAAGCAGGCTGTTTAAGTGAATCCAAATGCAGTTCACAGGAAACGACATGTTACTACACGTGCCTAACAGGCTTTAAAATAGGTGTGTGTTTATTTATCCATGTGTGGGGGCCCCAGGAAGGCACGGCTCAGCCCAGCTTCCTTCGTGGCCATAGAATCGCGGTCTGGGAGAGGGCTGCCTTCACACAGAGCTCAGAGTCACTGGGAGGGAGGCCCAGCCCAGACGTCAGACGAGGTAGACAGGTGAGGAGGCCAAAGACAGACCCCCACAGGGGCTCAGAGGGTCAGAGCTCAAAGCAATGAGTTAGATTTTGGGTAGAATTAGTTTCATGGAGGTGGCCTGGGTGTCCTCCCCAAGAAAGAGGAGCAGGGGGCACGGGGCCGCTGCCCCACGGATGCCGGCAGGTTCAACACACGCCCGGTGCCTCCCTTCCGCGTCCGGGAGCAGGGCTCATACATCCTATGAAGGCCGTCTTAGGGGCGCTGGGGTGGCTCCGTCAGTTAAGCATGCGACTCTCGATTTCGGCCCAGGTCACGATCTCGCAGTTCGTGGGTTCGAGCCCCGCAACCTGCTCCAACCTGACAAGGCTGAGCCAGCTTGAGATTCTCTCTCTCTCCTTGTCTCTCTCTCTATCTCTCCCCCTCCACTCTCTCAAAATAAATAGATTTTTAAAGAAGAAATGCAATTTTAGGCATGTTTAAATAAAATTCAAAACCTCATTGCTTCAATGATTTCAGTATTTTAAGACCTGTTCTCTTTGGTCCTGTTCTTAATTAAACCACGTGTCCCTCACCGGCGCTGACCCTTGAAATTGAGGCTCCACAGTACATTGCATTAGGCCATTACCGACCTTCTGAGCGCATGTCAGAAGGACCATCATCTGTTTGCGGCTTCAGGGGACCACGGGTAACTGAGACCCCCGACTGACCCCTTCTCTGCGTGAAGGGCGGGGCTAGAGGGCGTGTCAGCCCCACGAGCCCATGTGCCACTTCAGGCGCGGCCAGGTGTGTGCAGGATTGCGCACTAAGGCCAACAGGGCCCGCCTGGTCACAGAACGCGAGAGACTCCGAAGAAAACAGGCGCAAACACACTGCTTGGGCTCCCTAGGGGTTTAGCCTCGAATGCAGCTTCTGGGGCTCCTGGGGGCTCAGTCCGTTAGTTGTCCAACTTCAGCTCGGGTCATGATCTCACAGTCTGTGAGTTCGAGCCCCGCATCGGGCCCTGTGCTGACAGCTCAGAGCCTGGAGCTGCTTTGGATTCTGTGTCTCCCTCTCTCTGCCCCTTCCCTGCTCATTCTCTCTCTCTCTCTCTCTCTCTCTCTCAAAAATAAATAAAACTTCCAAAAACCTTTAAAAAAATAAATGCAGCTCCGATTTTAGGAACAGTTGTAGCAAAATAATTAAATCATTCCAAAGCAGTATTGCACACAGTGGAAAGTACTGTATCCTTCGTTTTTACCAGAGCGTGTATGTGAGAACGTGCTGGTGAGTGTGTATGTGTGTATGTAAGACCACTCAGATTCACAGCTCAGCAGACCTGGAGGCCACGGGTCAGAAAAATGGGCTGAGCTGCAAGTGCAATTCGAGGCTGAGGCAGCGTGGCCCCTGCGCTTTCCATTCAGAGGAAAGAATGGGCCGTAGTTCCGGAGGGCTTGGCGTCAAATGCGATGTTCTGCTGAAGAGGAAACGCTCAGCGACGTTCCGGAAGCAGCTGCTCGAACACCAGGCCCTCGTTTCTCAGGCAGTGGTAGGTGGCGTCAGAGGCACGAGTAAGGCATCCGTGGATTCCCCGCTTCTCTCCACGCGCTCCTGGGAGTCCGTGACCTAAAATGTGCTGGGGGCCCACGCCGCGGTCCAGCCAGCTCTGCCTGCTCTCAGGAAGCGCTTCTCCAATGTCAGAGTGTCCACACGCCCCAGGGGCACGGCCAGCCTGCACGCCGAGTCCAAGGTCTGCTTGGGACTCTGCATTTCCAACCCCTTCAGGTGACGCCAGGGCCCTCACACGGGTTGAGAAGTAAAGCCCTGAAAGGATTTACGTGTTCGGGAAGCAAGGGTTGACCCCCTCGTTGTGCCCAGAGGCCAAGGTCAGGGTCAGCCCCGCTGAGAGACAAGACCCGGCTCCTGCCCTCCAGGGACACCGACTCAGCAGACAGTTTTGGTGCTGTGAGTTCAGCATTGTCAGCAAGGCCCACGGAGGTGACAGCGGGAGCGGGAGGAGCTGGGGTGGGGTTTGCGTCTTCCCCGGGAAGATTCTAGAGATGTCAGGACCGCCGGGCAGGGGCGTGAGTCCTTACTCAGGCACCCTGGGCCGCGCCCGCCGCGCCCGCAGTCCTGCACGTGACTAAGAAGGCAGCCAAGGCCGTGCTCTGTCCGTAAGAGGCTTCCGAATGTCACAGAGAGGATGTGGTGGGGAGCCAGAGTGGAGGTGCTATTTCTAGATCGTGGCCTCCCAGCAGCCCTGCTAGTTCATGTGTTCCCAAGAGATAGTTAGTCTTTTTGTAAAAAAAAGGATTCCAGCCTACACGTCCTGCTCTCAGGCTCTCGGGAACCAGGAAGCGAGGATGCCTTCGTGGGCACACGATGACAGTGTTCCTGGCCCCCGGCACGCTTCATGCCGGGGACACCCCGCTTCCGGACCTGCCACCCCCACTCTGTGTCTCCGGAGACAGAGCACACAGACACGTGGCGTCTCTGCCCAGTCTTACCTGGAGTTGCGCTGGGCGTTTAATGGTCCCACAATCTCTCTCTCTTTCATGTATCCGTTTTCCAGGACAAACATTTTATCAAGTGTTTGTTGAATGCTTCTCGGTTTCTCTGGGTCGTTAGTGTTAGATTTTCAAACCTGCCTATCACATAATTTAGGGCAACAAGCGTGCTGATGGGAAAACCACAGTGATTCTATTTATTCTATAGAAGCTGTGTCTGGAAACTGTAATTATGTAAACAAAACAGGTGCTTCTTCTTACAGTTATAAATACTAACATTCTACCCTTTTAATAACAACAAATAGGTGGTGTGGGTTCTTGTCCGATGAAGATGATTCAGCTAACAGAGCCAGCGCGACGGGCAGAGATGGGGACAGCTTTGTGCTCACAGAAGACGGATAGCAACATCTGTACGAAGAGGGGAGAGGAAAGAGAAGGAAGCTGCTACACGCACAGGGACATGGGAGTTTGGCCTGGTCAGGGCTTCGGCTGGGTTGAACTGGACGGATCGTAACTCACCTCTTGGGTATAAACCGTGCGCATTTCCGCAAGCGCCTCAGCAAAAGGCTGGCCTGGTCTCGGCTGTGCGTTGGCCGCAGACCCCACACCAACCCTCTGCCGCCCGGCTGTCAGGAACTGAGGGGTGGGCACCTGGGGGGCTCACGTGGTTGAGCGTCTGACTCTTAATTTCTACTCAGATCATGATCCTGGGGTCCTGGGATCGAACCCCGTGTCAGGTTCTGTGCTGAGGGTGGAGCCTGTTTGAGATTCTCTCTCTCAGATAAAATAAAAATAGAACTGGGGGGCAGACAGGACTGAGGCCGCACTTGGGAAATCTGCGCGCTCCCTCATATCTTCTGTCTGCTCCTTCAGATCCTGCGGCCCCCTGACCCCTGTCAGAAGAGCCCAGGGCTGCCAGAGGACACGGCCGCAGGCCACCCTGTACTCCCAGCTCTGACCCTTCCCTTCTCTCAGTGTGGTTCACTCAGCCTAGATCCCTCTCCCTTAGACAGGATAGGAGCGACCATGTGCTAATCCAGACTCACATGAACAAGATAACTGTCTTGATAAATCTATCTTTCCCAGTAAAATCTGCACTGAACACTTCGGAGGTCTATTTAATTTAAACACAATTGACTCACATGCACAGTAAACACATTTTAGGACAAGTTGATACGTGTACTGTTATATAGGATATTAACAGCCATCAAAATGACAGCAATGGCAACGGTAAGTGTCACGCCAGCCGGTCTTAGAGGCGTCAGGTCAGACCCGCGGGGAGGGGATCAAACTGGCTGCTGCCTGGGTGACCCCTGCCTGCAAAGGAGCCTGGAGGCAGAACCCGAACGTTCTCCGCAGGCCCGTCTGTAGTGGGCGGGGCTTTCCCTGGAGGTCGGCCAATGGCAGCAGGGCGGCTGGCCGCACTCTCGGCCACACTGGCGGATGACACGCTCTGAAACAAGGGGCCGGCTGGCCTGCCGCGTTTGGGGCTGTCCTGGAGTGAGGGCCGCTGGCCTGACTCAGCAATGACGGGTCTGTGACTCTGTTGGTGGAGGAGTTAGAGCGTGTCGGGTTTGACCCTGGGGACGCGGGAGCACAGCACGAGCTGACTTCTGAGCGGCGCCGGGGCGCTGGGGAAGGAACCGCGTGGCCCAGGCCCAGAGAGCTGCGGGCCCAGGGCCGTGGGGCCCACCCGACAGCTGAAAACCAAAGGCGTCCGTTCCCCGGGCTCCGGCGGGCATATGTCAGGTGGTGGCCAGGTTTGCGGAATCGAGAACAAGCCCCTGCGAAGGGGTTGGGTAGGTCCGGGGCTGGAGGGCAAAAGGCCTTAGCCTGGGGGAGATCGGGAGCCTTTCATGATCCTATCTTGTTTATTTTTAATTTTTTAATGTTTATTTTTGAGAGAGAGAGAGCATGAGCACGAGCAGGGGAGGAGCAGAGAGAAAGGCAGACCCAGAATCCCAAGCAGCTCCAGGTCTGAGCTGTCAGCACAGAGCCCCACGTGGGGCTCCAGCGACGAGCTGTGAGATCACGGCCTGAGCCAAAGCCGGACACTTAACCGACTGGCCCCCGTTGGCCCATGATCCTTTCCTTTACGTCCGAGCAGGTGCACTCGGCGCTGCTGGCGTCTGGAAGGAGCACTCGCGTGGACCTGGGCACAGGGTCCCTGAGCCGGAGGGAGCCCTGCACTCATCCACGCGGGTACGGAGGACGGCGGCCACGGCAGCGCTGGGGCCTGTGTCAGAGGCCGGTGTTCACAGAGCCCAGACCACGGGGACGCTCCCGAAGAAAGGACCCTACTCCGCTCAGACAACAGGGCTTCCAGAATTCGGGCAGGGGCCGTCCCTGCAACTTCCGTGCTCACGGAGAGTTAGCCTGGCAGTGACGTGCATGAAATTGAAGCCGGAGAGGCCTCCCAGGGAGGTGGCTGTAGGTTCCCAAAGCCGTTTACAGGGAGGACGGGCGTCCTCTTCCTGCCACGGAGCACGGGGACAGCCCGCCCCATAGGGCTTTGAGACATGAGCCCTGCAGAGCGGCTCTGGAAACGGTGGAGAGCTGGTGTGTCTGGGGCCCTGCGTAGGGGGTCCTGACACCTCAGCTCGCCTCCCTACCACCCTGCAGGGGGGCGCCCTGACTTCTAGCATCCTGACTTCACAGATGGGGAAGCGGGCCCAGAGCGGCTGGGGGGCCTGGCAGCCAGTAAGACTGGCGGGATCCGCAGGTACAGTCTGGTTGAGCCACAGGCTCCCGCCTCCCATGTACACGACTGCTTCCCTCCGGAGCGTGTTGTGTAAGCAGGTGACACTATCGACAATGGATGGCCTTTGAAGACGAACTTAGAGAAAGAAAAAAAAAAAGAATTAGACACATAAAATTATATGGTGTTTTGTTGGGTTTTGGTACCATTTGACTTTTGGCTAGACGTGGACTTGAACTCCGCATGCATAACCCTCCTGATTAGCTGTGAGGGGCTGGGCAGCCCCCAGCGCCTCTGCTCCCGCCTCGCTGGGCTGTGAGGACAGCAGGCGGCCCCCAGGCCTCCAGCACGCCGGGTCCACATTCCACACACAGACAAGGCCTGCTCAATGACAAGAATTAGGGAATATTGAGAAACAGGGGTATTTGTTGTTTTTTTTTTTTTAACTTGAGTCCTTGTGCTGAGCTTTGATAAATTGCACAGTATCGGTAGGTGGCATGACCAGCAATTAAAGCTAACAGGATACGAGCAGCGGAGGAGGCAGTCCTTAGAGAACTAGGCAGCTGCCTCCAGCTTGCAGTCTGAAAGGAGCCGACGGCTGCTCTGCACCAGGAGCACTCTTCCCGGGCTGGAGGCGTCCTGGGTAACATCTATTCTCCCTGGCCGGAGGGTCGGTTAACTAGCCCGCACCCCGTGTTAGTGAATGGGCATGCCCAGGGCGGGCACACGAGAGAGCTGCATGTCTGACAGAGGAGGCTGGGCGTGGGAGTCTGACGGAGGAGGCTGGGCGTGGGAGCCGGGGCAGACCGCAGGCCAAGCCACAAGGCCGTTTGTTGTCTTTGGGCCACGTGACCACGGCAAGAAGAACCACGAGGTGAGCACGGCTCACCTCCCTGAACAAATGTCTGTCCGTTGGGTTTCGCCCAGTGTCTGGCCGGAATGTTCCAGAAGGTGCACTGGCAGGGGGCCTCCCAGCCCGACGGCTACATCCACGCACACAGGCCTGCGGCCTGAAGAGCATCGGGACCCCTGTGGGCTCGCCGTGAGGGAGGGATGAGGGGGTGTGGCACCAGGCGCAAGGATCTTCAGGTGATCTGCGGGCAGGGCCTAGCCCATCTGCCGGAAACCACGGCTGAGGTCCACGGCCATGCAGGCCTGCATCCCACGGAGACTCAGGACAGTAAACAATCAGCCAAGTGTGGTGTAGCTTCATGTGGGAGAAGCTTCCAGAAGAGCTGAGCGGGCGGCTCAGGGGAGCGTCTACTGAAGAGGTCGGGTGCCTGAGGGCAGACGAGGAAGATTGTTCACGAGAAGGGTCAGTAATCCCAGCATCCCAGGGACAGAGACGGGCAGGTGCAAATCCTTAGCAGCCAGACCAGTGTGGTTTCCCTGAGGGGCAGATGGGAGCCAGCACGGAACACACCAAGACCAGGGACACGTCCGGGACCAGATGGGGCCCAAGAGGTGGGCAGGTCACCCAAGACTTGGTTCCATGATGGTGGAGATTTCCAGGGGCTTGTGCTCAGTGTGCAGGGCAGTGGGGCAACCCAGTTATATCGTGAGGACATCCTTCCGACTGCCAGGTGGAGCAAGAATGCACGAGAAGCCACGGAGTCCCTTCGGATGTCAGCAGTGCTCTGAATGGGGGAGCAAGTGGAGGTTGTGAGAAGCACTCACCTTCTGACTCTGTTTCTCTTTTTTTTATCAGTTCTTTTTTTTAATGTGTGTTATTTTTGAGAGAGAGAGACAGCGTGAGCAGGGGAGGGTCAGAGAGAGAGGGAGACACAGAATCTGAAGCAGGCTCCAGGCTCTGAGCTAGCTGTCAGCACAGAGCCTGATGCAGGGCTCGAACCCATGAACTGTTGAGATCATGACCTGAGCCGAAGCCAGACGCTCAACCAACTGAGCCACCCAGGCGCCCCACAAAGAAATTTTAAAAAAAAAAAAGAAAGAAAAGAGTGGGAAAGGCTTTAGGAGGAAAGCAGAACAGTGGCCACCCCCCTCTGGGGCGCTTCCCTGTCTCCAGGTAGAAGTACTGCCCGTCATTAGTCTCACAGAGAACATAAAATTAAACTACATCTGGCCGACTTTGGTGGGCTTCCATGAGACAGCCGGAATTTTCTGGATTTAGTGAGCCTCTAAGGATTCTCTCCCAGCCTCCTTCCATGGCTTCTCTAGATTATTGGTGCTGAATATGTGAGCTCCTGTGTTGTCTTGCGTCTTTATGTATTTCTCATTACTATGGCCAGCGTCCTTTGTGTGGCATAGGAACCCCCCGGCAGCCTGCCCATATGCAGGCGTCACGGGCAATATTGTGTGCCCTTTCTAGCCACTTCATTGATATCATTTGCTGAAAATAGACTCAGACCTAATGAAGGGAGACACTGAATTAGCAACTGACATAATTAGCACACACATACACACACACGTACATGCTCCCTTCATTCCTTCTAGAAAAAAATGTTGGGTCATTAGCCTGTCATCCAGAATAAGCTTTAGTGACCTCAGACGGTAAGTCATTCCAGCAGACCGCAGGGTGAGTGACTGGCCGTGACTCTCGTATTTATAGTACAAGGGACAAGAGTGTGGCACGCGGTAATTGCGAAGGCTTTCCTGTTGGTCTGATTCATCACCATGTTATTGAAATCTTAGTTAAATATTATTAGCTTGTTTAAGCTTTTCGGGTCTTATATAAACTCCAGAGTTAGCATTTCATCTAACTGGAGTGGAATTCTTTTTTCCCTCTTATGATGAACAACTGTGGCCCAGGTGGCCTGTGAATCCCCGGTAAACTCATTCATCTCTGCCTAATGATGTTACTTAGACCTACGTCTCGCACACAGTCGGGGCCGTGACTTTCCCACAGATCCTCAGGTTGACATGAAAAGCCATCAGCTCCCATTCCTTCGTGAGAACAATTTCTGACCAAAATGTACATGTTGTAACTTTAAAGGTGATTAATTATTTTTCCTGGAAGGTAGAAAATACTGTGATGTTAGCGCATTTCTTGCGAAAAGTCACAGGATTTCCTACCGAGACATCATCCTTAATAACATCCCAGGTTTGTAGCGATTTCAGCGCATGGTGGGGCCTGTAGCCAAATTAAGCCACTTGCATGAACGTCAGATGTGACTCCTGAGCCCCAGAGAGGGACACGCCAGGCTGTGTGTCTGATGCATTGGCACAAAGTCCTGGTTTAGCTAGGGAAACGGTTTTCTTGAAGGGAACATTGCAAGGAAATTTCGACATCAGGAACACTTTTCAATGACCCCGACAGAGAAGAATCCTGCCCGGACGGGACCCCCCCCCCCTCCCCGGGGAGAGCAGTCTGCAGGGAACGTCTACTAAGTGTGCGGCTGAAGGTTAGTTCAAGACGTGCTCTCCTGTGTGACTTACATCTGGAACCACAGGCTGCAGGACCGAGGAGATAATCATAAAAAGCAGAAACAGGCAAACAGCCCTGGCGAGCCGAACTGCACACGTTTAAGGTTGTGGACAAAGTAACAGCAGAGCACGACTGAAGTTAATGCAAAATAAATGAATTGTTTGGTGCAGGCATTTGGCAGAAGAGGGGGAGACACAAAAGGACAGCCTGGGAATTATTACTGAAATACGGAAAAGCTGTGGGCTGTCGCCAGCTTCCCAGGGCCTTTATAAGCTGTGACGTTTATGAAAAGCGTAGTGTGACCTATGCTTCTAAATTTATAACAAAAATATCAGTGAAGCTGTCCGGATGGGATTTGTGTTCTGGCTGGGGTTCTTAACCATAAAGCATTAGCACAGATGCACATAAAACCGAATGTCCTTGGCTCATGTTGATGGTGTGTTTTCCTTTTAAATTAAAAGTCTTGTGTACATTGATCTACAGGTGAGAAATGCTCCACTACGTCATTTCACGCGTGTTTCTAATTATCTGGCAGGTTTTGGAATCTAATTATTTCACTACTTCATTTCAAGCGTGTTTCTAATTATCTGGCAGGTTTTGGAATCTAATACTTATTTGCATGTGCACTTTCTCCCTCTCTCCTTCCCTCCCTTCCTCCATCCATCCATTCATCCATCCATCCCTCCCTTCCCCCCTCCCTCTTTCATTCCTTTCTCCCTTCCCTCCTTCCTCAAGCTCGGTCTCTCAGCCCATCGGTGCTCCTGGGCACCAATCGCAATTGAGTGACTCTCTGACTCCCAGGTACTCATTATACAAAGAGTTGTTCATGATGAATTCACTTAACTGTTGCATGAACTGACACCCGTTGATAGCTCTTTGATACTCAACAATGCTAAGTGCATATCCAGTGAAAATCGCTTATAAAAGATGCGCTTTCCAGAAAAGCTGCCAGGATGCAAGTCATCAAGCCAGGAGTCTCCGAAGCAGCCTTCCAACACAGACCTAATGCTAGCAAAGCAGAATGACGCTTGTGACACACATCTTGGGAAAAAACTGTAACCACAGAGTGCTGATCAGAGACCCTGAAATGTGCGTCTCACACATGTTCTTTCCCACCCCAAGCAGAGACAACTTCCAGAGGGACAGGGAAAGGGCTCAGGGGAGAGACCACGTGACTGCGGAGCCTCTCCCACGGAGGGCGTGGTTCCGCATGGCGGCTCCCGTGACCCCTCCCCCGCAGCGACACAACACCATGGTCGCCATTTTTCATATTCATATTCTTCCCATGTTTGGGTAAAAATAAGGAAAATGAAGACACACCCTAATTTGAGGAGGAATGTGAGTTCTGAAAATCTCTGGACAGTGTAGTTCTGAGGAGTAATGTTTTCACAGAGGGGGAAGAGACACACGGTGGCCAAGCCCAGTGGGACCAGTGTGCGTCCTGTGGGTTCAGAGTACCCAGCAGCCCACTGAGGCACGGGGAAGACCCTCTGTACAGACCACCCTGGCGGAAACTCAGCCCACACTAACAGATGCCAGGCCCAGCTCCGCGGGCCCTGCAGAAGGCCATCTGTCACCACACAGGGCAGCGGGACCCTGAGGGGCTAGCATTCGGTCTACACTGCCATTTCCACACACACGGGGTCTGAAGAAGACATTTCAGTCCAGGTGGGTCTATGCACACAGGCACCCACACAGAAAACATGGGATAATCCACCAGGGTGTGGCAGACACCCCCTCAAGGGTCAGAGGCAAGAAGAGCTTCTGAACATTGACTTAAAATAACACCCAGAAAAGCACTTGCTGCATGGATTAATGACTCACGTGCCATGTGAGAAAGGTCTCCAGGAAGCCACAGGAAAAATCAGTAAGGCTTATCAGAAAAGGGAAGCAGGTGACAAAATCAAAATTAAAATAATTTTTAAAAAAAGCAATAAAACAAGCAAATTGGGCCAGGGAAGAGCCGGTAGAACTGGTACTGTGGAAAATAAGTCAGGAATGCGGGAAAAGCTCAAAAAACTCCAGAATGCAGGAGGAAAAGGCAACATTGTGAAGAAAAAACAAGAATACTAGTTTATGCGGAGCAGAGAGTGAAAACACAACAGAAGAAAATGACTTGGAAACACAGATTGAAATACACAACTAAAGAAAAATGCAAGGAAGGAAACATCCAGAAATATCGAAGTCTTACCTCAATCGTAAAGAAAATTGCCACCAGCATGCGGCCATAAACATGTATCTCAAAAGGAGTGAATATCAAATTGCCCTTAAATTTCTTTCTTTCTCCCAAGTGACACATTGGGAGACAACAGAGTACGCAACATATTGTATATTATCAAGTGTTGGAGAAACCAGTCATGCAAAAAAAAAAAATGAAGCAAATCCACACCAGAGAAGCGGAGTATCAGCGTAACAACAGGACTTGAGGACTGAGGACGTACGGGACAAGTACCATGTGGCGCTGAGGTGACAATACTGATAAAGGAGCTAATCCAGACGGGAAAGGGAAGGGCTATGAACTTCATGCACCAAAAAGACCCCACGACAAAAGTTAAATCTGTCAGAAATTCAAGAAGAATGTGGCAGAATGGGGCGTGTTACTGTGGGCCCCACAGCAGAAGCCACACGTCCCGTGCGTTTGCAATCCAGATGCTCTTAATAAAAGGTCACGTTTAAAAACACCTACCTGGAGGGTGCATCGCAGCAGAAACCTTGAAGAGCCCTGGGCGGCAGCGACCGGAGCCAGAACTGGGCCCGACCCGGAGGTGCTGTTTCTCTTCTGTGCACGTGGCCCTCGGAAGCGCATCCCTCGGTCTCGGTGGGAGAGGGTGTGAGGTGCTTCCCAGCAACGGGGCTCCAGGGAGCACAGGGAAGTCTCCGACACAGGCCTCTCCAGGGGGACCAATAACTGCAGGGCAGAATCTGGTGGACCTGAATAAAGAAATATGAAAACACATAAATGGGTGAAATCATATATCGCGACCTCATGCTACTGTGCCCCGGGAACTGAGGGGCAGGCAGGGGACTGTGCGTTGCCATTGAAAGAGAATGCAGCTTTGCCTCGAATTTCTTCCGTCTCCTTCCCCTCGTGAAGAACGTACTTGTCTATACACGTAAAGTACTGAAGATACTGGAAACCTACCAAGCGACGGTAACCAGGGTTCACTCTGAGGGAAGGTGGGCAATGACTTCACTGAGCTTTGTGTGTCGTTTTCATTATTTTCTCCCATCTTAAAACACAGAACTTGGGAATAAGATTCTAATAAATAGCACTTAGGTCAAAAAGAAATAAAAGCTAGTGTTGCAGATTATTTTAAAAACTAAACACTGAGACCACCCAGGAGGAAAATGAAGGAGGTGCAGCTAATGCTGCATTCAGAGGAAAACATCTCCTCCTTACGTATTCTGACTATGAAGAATTAAAGAAATAGAAATAAATGTAGCATTTCATCCAAGAAATTAGAGAGATGGGCCCAAAGAGAGAAGTGTATGTGTTTTTATATAAACATTAAGACTGAACATTCCAGGGGCACCCGGGTGGCTCAGTAGGTTGGTTAATCGTCCGGCTTCAGCTCAGGCCATGATCTCACGGTTCGTGGGTTCGAGCCCTGTGTCAGGCTCTGTGCTGACAGCTCAGAGCCTGGAGCTGCTTCAGATTCTGTACCTCCCTCTCTCTCTGACCCTCCCCTGCTCATGCTGTCTCTCTCTCTGTCTCTCAAAAATAAAAACATTAAAAAAATTTTTAATAAAAAATAAATTTAAGAAAAAGGCTGAACACTCCAGACGTCACATAGGATGTGACAGGGCGGGAAGTGGTAGCTGTGACATCACAACGCGTGTGGTCCCCTCTCTGGGGACACGTGGTTTCCTGGGCTCCGATGTGGACCTGGTGAGATGGAAATCAGTTCTCAGCTGAACACCGAGGGGCCCCCAGGCCACAACCCCCTGCGGGGACGTGGGGGGAGGGGTCCGGGGAGGACACTCGGGAGCCATCGCAGCACCATGCTCCTGGAAGGAGGAGAGTATCTTGGAAGGAAGGTCTGGGGGCCACCAGGGAGCATCTGCAGGTGATTGTGAGCGAGTTTTGCCCCTTGTGAATGGAGAGAGCACGAAGCAGAGGGTAAAACTGCTTCACAAACGCTGGTAAAGCCCTAAAGCTGCTTCGCTTCTGGGGAAAACCACCCAGAACCTCCTGTGCTGTGGAGACGGTGGGGAGGGAGGGTTCTCTGAGGCCTGGGGAGAGTCTGGATTCCTGGGGGGGGGGGCGGCTCCGTGATGGCAGGACAGGAAAAGCTCATCGGCAGTTTCTATTCTGATGGATAATGGTCCCCGTATCTTCTCTCCTGAGATGAAAACATTTTGTTCTGATTTGTACATGAGCATTCGTGCAATTTTCTTTGAAACAAAAAGCTGTTTGCAGTGGTTTTCCTTGAGCACGGACACTGAGCTGTTACCTGCATTGGAGGACTTTGGTTTTGCTTTGCCCTCTCTTATTCCCAAAAACTTTCTTATAAATCTCACCAGGGCCTGGTGTGATTTCTTTACACCCCTATGGAACAGAAACTTTGAGTTAGTCGTCTTGTATGTCAGAGGATGAATTTTTAAATGAATTTTTCCTTGTGGAAAAACTGAATCAATAAAGAATGGAACCACAGCAAAGGAGTTCTCTAACAGAAGAAAGAGAGGAAGGACGGAAGGAAGGAAGAAGGAGGGAGAGATGAAAGAAGGAAGAAGGGAGGGAGGGAGGGAGGGGGGAAGGGCGCACCCAGCAGGAGGCTCACAGTGGCCCTGGCGGGACTGCCCCAGGCCGCCCAGCCCTGACCCTGACCCTGAGCCCTGACCCTGTCTAACAGGAGGGCTGCCCGTGGTGGCTTGTGGCAGGTTCCCAAGCTGACTGCTGCAGCATCTTCTGTCCCCCGTCATTCCAGAAGGTGGCCGCACTGTCCCCCAGCAACAGGTAGACCCTGACGACCTCCCCTGAAGCCAGCAGCTGTGACTCTTCCATCTGTAGAGCGTGGCAGAAGTCACGCTCTGGACCGTCCAAGCCCAGCTTGGGGAAGGCAGCACACAGTCTTCGGCGTTCCCCGGACTGGGCGCACCGGGAGCCGGGGCTGGCAGGTAAGAGGGAAGCCAGCACCTGGGCGGGGCCGGGGAGGGCCGGGGGAGGGGGGGGCTGGCCCGTGCTCTGCTCAGCAGCCCTGGACCAGAACCTTCCGAGCCCTGGCGGCAGGTGCGAGTGGCCAAGGCTATAGCCCAGTGATGGGAAGGAGGGGCTGGTGGAGGTCAAGGTCGCCACTTGATTCACAGCTTAGAGAGCACACAGGAACAAGTCTCCACCGCTACCTGCAAATAACACAAAGACACAAAAGACAAAATGAACTGCACATCTTCTACAGGACATTCTAAACTCCTAACCACCAGTCCCATCATGACAAGAAGCATCACACAGTCACAGAGTGGAGGCTTTCTATGGGATGCCTGGCCAGGACTTGTGCTGACCGTCAAGGTCATGAGAAACAAGGAGAGATGGAGAAACTGTCACTGAGCGGCGGAGGTTAGGCCGAGGGACAGCCTGGCTGAGGGCCTGGAGCAGAAGCAGACCGCTGGTGGAAAACCGGGAGCTGGGGGCTTAGCTCACACTGACTCACCTCGGCCGGTCTCAGCCAGACCAGGCACCGGGCCAGGACGAGCGGGCAGCGGGTCAGGGATGTGGGGCCACTGTCCATACTGTCTTTGCAACTTTTCTGTAAATCTACAATTCTTCCAAAATATAAAGATTGTTTTCAAAGAAGGGTTAAAGGTGGAGGGGTGGACCCAACCATGGAATGAAATTACCTGGAGAATACAATCAACTCATTGGCTGAGTGTTCAGCAAACACTACTGAACACATCTGGTGGGCCAGGTAGTAGCAGGTGCTGTGTCTTGATGATAAAGCACGGCACAGTGCCTTCCTCTGAGCACACGCACGGGCTCCTGCACCGGGGTGACCAGCGCTGACTAGCAGAAGAAATGTGAGTTCTAAGCACACACGGATCGTGCACCTGGAGCTCGTAGCTAACCACAAGCCCATCTTCACTGGTCTCGGCTGATTGGAGGTTAGCATTTGGGGTTCGGGGTGCAGGCAGAGACACGGGCACACGTCCTGTGACCCCAGGCCTCCCGTGCTACCCTGAGCATCTGAAGTCCTAGAGATGAGGACTGCTGACAGGCGACATTGTGCGGTCCCTGGGGGGCCGGCCGGGCTCACCGGGAAGGGCATCCTGGTCACCGCCTGGCCCGGGCAGAGGGAGGCGTCTCCTCCAGACACTGGTGAGGAAGAGGCTCCAGCTCCTGGGGGCACTCTTGGTTATCACAACCGAGGCAGGTGCCCTGGACAGTGAGCGGGAAGAGAGTGAGGTATGACCCACAGCCCCCCCCACGCACGGGGAGGCCCCCCAGCAAGGTGCCTGCCCCGAACGTCAGCGGTGCTGAGGCTCAGAGGGGCGCAGGTGCCCTGGAACCGTGTCCCTGCCGTGGGCCAGCGGACCCAGAGGGCGCCCGGCCCTGGGTCCCTCGCCAGCCTGGCTCGCCCCTCACTCGAGGGACGCGTGGGCTGGAAGGAGGCATCAGCTCCGCGGGGGTCCTGCTGAAACCCCTCACGTCCGGCCTCCTTCCCTCACAGGTGACCCAGAGATAACAGCATCTGCTCCCGGTGGGGTCGGAAACACCCGCCTCTTTCTCTCGCTGTGACCCTTTTGGGATTTTAGCCAGGCGTCTGTGGTGTGTGAGGAGAGAACTATATTTTAATACAAAGGAGTTACTTATAATCCTTATGTAATGCATTAAAAAAATTTTTAATGTTTATCTATTTTTTGGGAGACACAAAGTGCGAGCAGAGGGAGGGGCAGAGAGAGGGAGACATAGAATCCGAGGCAGGCTCCAGGCTCTAAGCTGTCAGCACAGAGCCTGATGTGGGGCTTGAACTCATGAGCTGTGAGATTATGACCTGAGCGAAAGGTAGAGGCTTAATGGACTGAGCCGCCCAGGCGCCCTGCTAATGTAACGCACTTAAAAGCATGATCTGCAAGGGCGTCTATACTCGTTACCCCAAGGTCAAGGGCATCCATGGCATGAACTTACGGACCCTGGGATGCCAGCAGAAATGTGTGCCACGGGATTATAAAAACCGATCCTGGCCGAGGAACTGGGAAGTTCTCACGGACCACCCCCTGGTCACTGCTAACCCAAACCAAGGGCTCTCAGTTCCTCTGTTTCTAAGTCTCAGACCCCATGTGACACCACATCTCAGCTTCTGATGCCCAGGTGGGCTCCCTAGTGGAGAGCAGTTGGACTAACCCAGCAGAACGAACCCAGATAGGTTTTCAGTCCCACCAGAACTATCCAGAACATCAGCATGTGCCGTTGCTCTGACCTGGGCACCCTTAGGCTTGCCCAGCTGAGCCCCCACGTCTAGCCGTCTCCCCACCAGGGAGCGGCAAATGCACCCCAACACGGGGCAGGCACCTGCTGGCTACTCAGTAGGGCTTGAGTCCCCATACAGCACCCACATATTCCAGAGACTGGGCCAGAGTTGACCCAGATTCTCCGCCAACTCCAGCTCACCCTTCAGGACCACACCTGATGGATGTACTCCGAGTTGGGAACGCCCAGGACCATTCCTGCTTGCCGAGACTCAACTGGCTAAAACTGAGTCCTTCCCATAAGATGGAGGTCCTGCCTAAACCATCTCACCTGCAAGAGAATAACTCACAGAAATTCAGTACATATTTGGGAGCAGGTACAGCCAGATGTGGGTGGAGGAGAAAGTGGAAGCCAGGTTGGAGAAAGCGCCAACGGGCTTCTCTGAGTTAGAAGCGGCCGCTCTGTGGCCGTCACACATCATCAAAGGTGAGCCCGACGAGAGGTGTTTCACGAGTGCCCACAGGCTCTTCTCCAAGGGGGAGCATGTAGCCCCACGCGCAAGGCCCCGGACCCCCGCCTCCAGTGCCCCTCGAGGGCCGCACTGCGGATAGCGGCCGGCGTCGCTGGAAGGCCCCGGCCAGCTGCCGCTTTCATCTCTGTCTGGCTGCTTTCCACCTTATCTTCCTCCCTGGCCCCAGTTTTCGAAATCTTAGGCATTTTCTGTTCCGCATCAGCAGAAATCCCCAGTCTGGTCCCTGGGAATTATCGGCCCCTCACCCAGTCTGCCGCGCGCCGGCCGGTCTCTGGTGGGACAGAGCTCAGCTCTCCTGCAGCTCAGAAGATAACCAGATCGGTCTGCCTCTTCCGGCACTGAGATTATGGGCCCAATTTGCTGGTGCTCCTTTACGCCCCCTTGGATGCGGGTTTCCTCCCAATTTGGAAGGTAACTAACTTGCTTGGAGCACCTCCAGGCCCTAATCTTTAGAGTCACTCTTGCATTTGACTAGCAAATTGCAGAACTTTGTAGGAAATCACGAGTCTACTGAAAACAAGGCCAACGTGGCGTAAAGTAGCGATTAAAGGCTTCGGACTCTGGAGCTCCATTCCTGGGTTTGAATCGGCACTGCGTGCACCTCACTAAGCAAAATACATCTCCTTTTGATGCCCGGCCGGCTGTGTCTGCAGACCAGGCAGGGCCTGAGCTCCGGGCTCCATCTATGGAGCAACGATTCTCTCCTCATTCACGACATGTTCCGCTTTCAGGTAAGTCTGTGAGTGATAAAATAAATGTGCGGAGGAAGTACAAGATTTGCAGGCACACTCACAGATGTGGGAGTGGATTCCTAATGAAACATTCCCCTTGATCTTTAAAAGAGATTCAATGCTAATAAGACTGTTTAATTTTTTTTTAATGTTTTTTTTTTTATTTTTGAGAGACAGAGAGAGACAGCGTGAGCAGGGGAGGGTCAGAGAGAGAGGGAGACACAGAATCTGAAGACAGGCTTCAGGCTCTGAGCTAGCTGTCAGCACAGAGCCCGACGCAGGACTTGAACCCAAGAACCGTGAGATCACAACCTGAGCCAAAGACGATGTTTAACCGACTGAGCCACCCAGGTGCCCCTAATAAGACTGTTTAAAATACCACGTTTCCGAGCAGAGTCAGCCTCTCCCCGCCCCACTG